>NC_056728.1:366138687-366146187 GCF_019279795.1 Protopterus annectens | reverse complement strand
TCAAACACCTAACTGCTTTAAAAATGGCATATACAACTCAAATAGTACACAAATAAACACTTCTACGTATGCGATTGTGTGTGTGTGGTGTCATGTCCTTTGCATTATCCGCGGGTATATGTTTCATGCAATAATTGTCTTTTGTATGAAAGAATCAAACAGTGACCATTTCAAAAGGTGGCAAGTGTAGGAATACTGGCTGTTTGATATGCTGTGCACCCTATATGTATGCTCTTCTTATACATATCAGTAAGTAGTAATATATTTATATGTGTATGTGTGTGTGTGTATATATATGTATATATATATATATATATATATATATATATATATAGATATAGATATATGCATATGTATATGTGTGTGTGTGTGTGTGTGTGTGTATGTATCATTGGAATATTTGCTGCTTCCACATTGTACATTCCCTATGGTAGACAGACGGTTCTGCATGATATGTTAGTGGTATCATCCTGATGTCTTATAGCTGAGATGGCTTACTGTTAACTTGTTGGGGCTATGTTGTGCAGGGTATTGTGTATGAGACTTGCAAGTGTTGGTTATTGCTCGACAAGGCAGATCTGTTCAGCTGTGGAAGAGGGGATGATGTCAATAATTACAAGAGATACTTATTTTGGGCCCATTCACCTCAATTAACAGTGCCTTTGGTCAGATGCTTTGCAGTAAGAGGTTGAGAGTGTTCATCCAATGTGCAAACGTGATACACATATCTATCTATCTATCTATCTATCTATCTATCTATCTATCTATCTATCTATCTATCTATCTCTCTCTCTCTCTATATATATATATATATATATATATATATGTGTGTGTGTGTGTATACATATATATATATATATATATATATATATATATATATATATATATATATATATATATATATATATATATATATATATATATATATATATATATATATATATATATATATATATATATATATATATATATATATATATATACATACACATTTTCCCTACTGATGAATGACTGTGCTGCATGATACTTTCAGAAAACATCAGATTTTATGCATCTCAAATAGCTTATTGGTAAATCACTTTGGCTGTAGTGTGCAGTTCCTGGGTTTGAGATTTGCAAGGGCTGATTATTATGTTGCTGGGCAGAACATGGGCTGTTGGAGACAAATTTGGATGGAGCTAAGCGATGCTTAAGTAAGCTCATCTTCTCTTACGGCCACTTATACCCGTGTTAATTTCAAATAAAGAAAAGAAAAAAGGGAGCTAGGAAAGTGATGAAACTGGTGCAAGCAGGTGGAAAAAGAATAGGAAAAACAGGTAGGGATTTTCAGGATGGGTGCAGGAAAGGACCATAGTTCTGCATTTCCTTGAAAGCAACAGCTGCTTTCAATGTGGGCAATTTAGTATTTGGTGCGTCACACCCTACAGGGAGGTTTGTGGGCATCATACAATACAGATGATTGGTAGGGTTAGATTGTGTGATGGGTACATGTCTCTGAGCGAAATGCAGAGCTATGTATGGGATGTGATTTTTTTGGGGGAAACAGATGCCCTTTGTTTAAGGTGAGAGTGGGATGTTAAGGAAGGATTATAGGTAAGTGTGGTGAGGGAGGCTTGGTAGGAGAGGTTTCATTTGCAGAAAGACAAGACAGACAAGACAGGGGCGGTGTATGACACATGCGGGTAAACTCTTTGATGGGGAGGGTCATTGTGAATCAGAGGCTCATGAGCCTCTAGATGGTAGTAGTGGCACTGATGTTCCCACCCGATGGCAGTCACCACTACTCCTTCACAGCCCCAAAGGTGACTGTGCTGAGGGCTGGGCTGGAGGGCCTGCCTGCCCCTCTAGCTGCACCAGCATGCCCTCCACCTGGCACAGGCAGTCATCCAGCTCCATCTGGAGGACGCTGTGCACCATGCCACATACCTCGTCTTGGGTGACAACATCCTCACCATGCCCACTTGCGGGGGGTCCAAGCCCCGTCCCCTGCAGTGGTTCCACCCACAGGTGGTGCAGAACCAGCATATTAGGGAGGTCTGGCTTGGGTCCCAGAGGTGCTGGGACCTGGTGCCTCGGCCAGATGGGGTGGGATAGACGGATCCACCGGGATCCGCCTTCCCATATGTGCTATGATGTGGAAATTAACAATGAATATTGGTTAGTCATGCACAGCACATTACACATTAGTCAAAATAGCATACATGGATATTCACATTTACCCAAAACAGTGCAATTATAACAGTGCCATAGCAACAGAACACATGCATATATGGAATGGCATTCAGAGTTGCAACAGCATGCCAGTTAGTGGTATGTCAGGCAGGTAATAACAATGATTATAAAACAGGGAATATTAGTATGCACACAGTCTAAACAATGATAAACCAAATGGAACAGTGGTCCAAACAGTAGAGGTTTGTTTAAGAACATAGCCATGTTGGTTTCACTGTGATGGTTGGATCAGTTGAGTGGTGGGGGAAGGGAACAGATTCAATTGATAACTGCTATCAAGTAAATTTTACAGTACACTACTATTCATTCCTCTACATTCTGACCACACTTACACTCTGCCTGGGCCATGGGGCTGCTACAGCACACCAACAGTTGTAGATATCAACAGAGCAATTGTACCCTTATTTTAGTTATACACATCAGACCTGTTTCAAAACCAATTTCTTCACCTGCGGGCCCTGTACAGATGAACTGTGTGCACATTACATTGCTGTTTCTACACATATTTCAGATTCACATATTAGTTGCAGGCCTTGGAGTATGTATTGTGCCTAGACTTTATCAGACTGAGCTAGTGGGGAGTTGTTGTATGTTGTTTGTGACATTTCTATGCAGTACATATTTTTGTGCACAGTACTTTTATTATGACGTGTTGCATTATTTGTTTCCCATTTTCAGTACAAATTATGCATACACAACAGACATTGGTGTCACTGTTTATGAAACGTGCACATTAGCTGAATTGCACATTTGACTGTTTTACAACTACATACTGCAATTTAGATTCCTGAGTACACAGTGTAGGTTTTAAGTCTGCACTTGTTAGTTCCTGAGTACACAGAGTAGGTTTTAAGTCTGCACTTGTTAGCCTTATACATTTTTCAGTACATTCACAGCTACATGCAGCTGAAATTGAAAGGTTAACACAGGACAATGCTGGCAGACAAACAAGTAAAACACATTCTGATGAAAATACGTACTGTTGATTTTTTCAGTTATTTGACATGCTCATTCTAAAGTATGCAGACAAGCAGTACTAAGTCAGTTCACCTCAGTTAACGCATTCTGCAGGACATGCACATTTCTATTTTTTCAGGTACAAGTGAGATGACACACCCCAGTGTTTGGGAGCACCTTTATTAGTTTTGACATACATATCTGTGTACAACTCTGAAATCCACAATTAGTATTCCTACATGATCTGCACAGGGGAATGCTTTTCATTTCTAAGTGTTACAGTAGCCCTGACATGGCACTTTCTTGGCAGGTTCACTCAGACACACTCATATATATTCTAATATTCCTCTCCTCCATATTGTACCTTGTTTGCTACTGACATCTGTATTACACAGCATCTGGGAATACTCCATTGTAATGCTGGCAGCCTGACACAGGCATTTATTCCTGACTTTTACACCACAATTATATATACAAGCAGTACTACCATTACTATATTTTGATTTCTTACTGCTAATATTAGGAGGTATTCTGTACTCAACATAATGCAGATGCAGCCAGGCCATTCTCTGGGCATGAGCCTCAACATTCTGAGACCTCTCTGCAGCAGGTGTATGGGGAGACATGACACATTAATCACAACCGCAGAGTCACAAGTTGAACTTTTTCCATACTTAGAGGTACATAATACTTATAGATAGGTGGAACATCCAGGACTTGGGCTTCTTGGATCCATTGGTCCCGGAGTGCACCCCTCCCCCATTTCAGGTCAATATGGTGGTGACGTACCTGCTCACCAGTCTGGGGTATGCCAGTGGCACTGGTGAGATCACTTGCAAGCTGGTCCCAGGCCTTCGCTTTGTACTGGGTGTCCTGGAACTAGCCCTGCAGCACCCTGCCATCGTGCTATTTTTTCTAGGAGCCCAACCATGACCCTGGACTCCTGGATGCCCCAATGTTGCACTCAGAAGCGAACACCTTCACCTACACCAGACATTTTGGTCCTGCTGTGAGCAATCCCAAATGGTTATGGCTGTATTCCCATCTGTGCAGTTTAAATAGGGCAGTTTTCCCACACTTTTTCTTGATTAGCTGGTTTTAATATGCTGAACTATGCTTAGCTCTGTGCAAATCCACATAGCAATGCTTAAACCAAATAAGCACAGCTGAAAGCCGGTAAGCAATGCTTACACTATCAAAGCTTTACTTAAATCAATTTCTTTTACATTAAATTTATAAAGTATTTTTTACATTTATATTTTATATATTCCCACCCCTACTGTGTTATACTTGAGCCAGTTGGGGGATTCAAACCAAGCATGTTTTACATGCTAAACCATGGCGGTCCCACTACACTACAGCAACTTGATGCCATTTTCTATCACAGAAGCACTTGTCTATCATTTTCAGTATTTCAGCCAGGCTAAGCATAGCAGCATGCCACGCAAAGAAACTGCACACTGCTTAAATTTTGGATTTATTTAATGAAAAATCTACATTTATTGTATTTTATTGCTTTTCTCTTGCTCTACTGCTTCCATGTATGTAGGGCAAGAGTGCATACATTCGGGGGTGTGCACTTCAAGGCTGCTGCCTTCTAAGTGTGTTTGTGTTTTGTTTTTATTTCAGTGTCTGGACACTGGCTTAGTATATTATATTAGAGCCAGGCTCTAATATTATATACATTGACACTCGTCTATGTCACAAAGTGCCATATGGGACTTTCTGAGCGAAGGGGGCATGTTACATGTGCAGGCATTGCTGACACATGCTGCCTGCACTTGTTCATGGTTTGTGTCTGTTTAGATTAAACAGCAGAATGCCTTCATGCATATGCAAGTTGCACTGCTATTCTAAATGGACACAAACCACTCCGTGCAAGAATAGTCTTATTCTTGGATGGAGTTTCGTGAATCTTGGGGAATAATTTAAAATTCTGTTATCAATTTATCAAACAGATATAATATTAAGCAAGATAATTGCTTATCTTTGCAATCTCTAAGACAATTCATTGAATGTAGACTAAAGCTTAGAATAAATTCAGAGTCAGATTCCATACCATCATTGCTACAACTTTTTATGTGTTGTAATTTGATGAACATGGAACAAAGATTGCATATTTCTCGTATATATAAAATTCTTAGAGAAGAGTATTTGACTTTTGACTCAAATTATTGGAGTTACTCCACAAAAATTAATAAAGAACCCATAACTGCTGAAAATAGAGAACAACTATTAAAATCTATAAATAACACCACATCTTCTTTGTATTAGAAGACATTCACCTGGAAATTTCTTCACAGAAGTTTTTTCACACAGCACAAAATTGCTATTATCACTAAATGTATGGAAATAAAATGTTGGAGATGTGGTTAAACTTTAGAAGCTAATTGGGTTTACATGTTCATTGAATGTAGGAACATACTGCAATTTGGAATGATTTAAAATATTTTGCAAAGGAGTTGTGGTCAGACAACTGCCATATCACTGATTCCCTCATACTATTCAATGTTCCCATTCCAAGTGTAATTCTTAAACATCAGATACCTCTTCTCTGCTCAATTTTGGCTGTTGCTAGAAAAATCATAACATCAAATTGGAAAAGTAAACAAGAACTTTTATTCACTGATTTTATAAGATTAGATAAATGTGTTTGTAAAAGTGAAATGCAAACCATCTCTTTTAGAACTTCTAACATAACACACAAAAAAGTGCCTGGAAAAATTGTAAACTTTATTGGATAAATACTAATGTTATGTAAATACTCTTATGCTGACATTGCCATGGATGATTGTATATAGTTATGAGTAGCTGTTTATTTGTTTGATATTTGTTTAAATTGTCAGTTGTTGAATTTTAATTGTAAACTCAAATAAAAAGTTGTTTCAAAAAAAGATGTCCGAGTTCCTTAGGGGCATAAATAATGCAAGATCGTTTGCCTTTTAATTTTCTTTGTCCAATAGCAGCTTCAGTTGATTTAATGTACTTCTGTGTTACAGCTGAGACTCAGTATCATAGCTGCTCTTTGGACAGATAATGTTCAGTAACTAGGCATTGTTGCTACACTAATAGTCTTAATGTGTTTGGGCTGCAATAAAGCTGTCGTCCTATCACAGTTTCTTCAAATATGACAAAGCCAAATTGCAACCTGAAAACATTTATTGATTTTGTACCTCTTTCACCAATATGGAGACAGTAAGAGATGAAAGTATTAATGCCTATCAGCTATTTGGATCAGTACCCGTAGAACAAACAGAAGCTGAATTGCAAGCTTCCTTTCTGCAGCCTCTTACTAAAGCAGCAGGTAACTCTCATGCAAAGAAACAGTGGCTCAGAAAACCATCTTACCTACAGTGCCAGAAGATGGAATGCTAATGATTCTAGTGGGAGAGGAAGATAGTGCATCCTCTAAGAGCACTGGGTAAATATCACAGTGCTGTCACAGGCATGTGCTCTGTTAGCTGTGCACTAATCTACATTCCCATTTACAGAGTAGGAGATCATCTAGTATACCCATAGCAGTATGTTGCCCATATATACTGTCTAGCTAGAAAGCACAAAGGGTGTCTTCTTGTGTTTTATGACCACTAAAGGTGAGTAGTACATGTGAACTCTGTTATGTGTATGTCAGCAGTGGAATCCAATACTAGTGAACCTGCTAAGCTTGCCACCATGTACTTATATATCATCATATGAATGTGTGAGCAGGCAGTGCAGTCTGATTCCAGCAGGTATGCTGAACGCCCTCAGGTGCCATATACTAATGGTGTCCCATTAATGGCTGCCTTAGTACTGTAGTTAAGTGCACCCTCCTTATGCTGCTGAGTATACTAAAATGCCATTTAATTATGGGGACCCCTGAAGGTTTGCTTTATTACTACAATGTAATATTAATTGGCCTGCTGAGTGCACCCTGGTGTTATATAATTATAGAGAGTCATGCAGGTTTGCTTTAGCACTGCAGTTCAACTCCATTGTTTTACTGAGAGCACTGAAATTACATGTATTTATGGTGTCACATAACAATATGTTTTGCCACTGTAATCCAAAGCCAGTATGCTGTTTAAATACCCTCGGTGCCATGTATTAAAGGAATTCCCTAAATTTGTATGTTAGCAGTACAGCCTGATCCCACTATGACCAATGAATACACCCCATTATTGTGTTTTTAGATGGTGCCCTGAAAGTGTCTGTCATCACTATACTCTGATTCCATTGTAATATTTGAGCACTCACAAAAATACTGAACTTTCCCAACTCTAGTATGCCTCATAAAAACAATTAGGAACTATATATATATATATATATATA
>NC_056728.1:365993687-366136187 GCF_019279795.1 Protopterus annectens | reverse complement strand
GAACAAATCTACCATCTTGGTGCAGATAATGAGATATCAAGTGGGAATTCATGCAGGTGATGAGGGAGAGTATTATGTACCCTAGTAAGCACAGAATGATGATAATCATGCAGAAACAATGGATGCAGAGGCTTTAAAACTTTTCAGAGATGCATATATCAGATAACAAGTATGATTGCTAGTTTTACTTCTTTTCAAAAATCTGCAAATGAGTTGTATGAAAAGCATGTGCTTGTTGCATTATTGCTGTGCATTGCAAATCAAAGTGTATATATTCAGAAAGAGCGTGAAGACAACTGGCATATTGCTATACAGCAAGAGATAGCAGAGATAATACACCAACAGGCCTAAGAGACAGAAGTTGATGCAGTACATCTGTTGCAATAGGATACTGGAGAGTTATGGCAATTAAAATGTGTGTGGGAACTGGAAAACCAAGCTCTGCAAGGTGGTCTGCTGTGTATTCCACAGAAAACGGTATATGAATTCAGTAGACTATCTACAAATCTGCATTATTATACATGGCCTGCCTGTGGTTGGTCATATATTAGGCAGCTGCTGAGAATATGGAATGCATTATTACTGTAAAAAAAGTGCTGGCTGAACTATTAGCTAAGCACCCATGAGGGAGTTGTGTCATCAGCAATATGGTTGATGTATGCCACAGAGAAGCTGGACACAGCATACACGCTAACACATTCTAGCTACATCAAAATTCATGCAAAGACAGTGACATCACTGCTGTCTGGGGAATAGTTACGTCTTGTGGGTGTATGGTCAATCATTCTACAGTCCACTGCCTTCTTCCTTCACCTGCTTTTGTTGTGTCAGACAATATGCCACTATGACATTGAATGCCCCTTCCAGAAAACATAGCCCAACTATCTCAGCATACAGTACAACAGTAATGTATTGGATAATTCTAGAGTTGCAGTAAGCTCAGAAATCATTGAAAGAAAATCTAGTAATAACAAGGAAGAGACTTGACACACAAGGTTAGCACCATAACAACTATATGCTGAAAATAGCAGTAAATGAAAAGGGAAGTAGGCATAATGTGAGTTATTTATAGTTTAAATTATGATTCTTACTTATGTTTCCTTACAAAAGACAAATTATTTCAAAGCATTATATTTGTCATGCTCTTTCTGTGTCTGGTAATTGATGACCAAAGGGTTGCTGCAACAGGTTACAATGCAGTTTACTCAGAAACTGTTTCTTCTACTTTAAATTAGACTGGATATATCTAATTGCTTTCCCTCACTCATGGTAGGTATATTAATGTGAAACTCTCACTTATACTGTGAGAGACTGTAAAACAATCCCTCAAATCACAGGTGCACATCCTGCATGCATGAAAACTAATCACTGCATTTACAGTAATGAGAACTCAAAACAAGTGCTTTTGTTGTGGTCAACCCTCCTCCATACATATGTGGGGGCAAGCCCTTATGTACCCTAAATGTGTACAGACTTCACCATTGCAGAGTGCTGGGGGGGTGAAGTCTACAAGAATGTGCACAGTCATTTCAGGCAGTCATGTATTTCACTCTGCCATGGGAAGAGCTTTCTTAGATTTTCCCCATCACAGACACAAGGAAAAACTGTAACACTATCATATTCATGGTCTTAGGCCATTAACTACATTGAACAATGTGATTATGATGATATGCTGTGTCCAGAAATATATCTCACACTGCATGACCATAAATATTTATGCAAAGCTAGGTGGACTGCACCATTGCAATTGGTTTTGCTGGAGTGGGAACGGTCTATTTCTTATAACAAACTATTGCCAGTACTTGTGAAATTTCTGATATTATAACATATTATAGCGTGTAGTATGGGATAGTTGCATACTAGAAAAGACAACTTTTCTGCACATTACATGCTCCATACAGAGCTTCATTACATAACATTTCTCATAATTAGTCTCCTCTTATTGGTTGCATATGCCATTAGGCTACAACATTGCTGTCTTCTATCACGATTACATCTTCATACTCCTGTATGCACATTTGTACCTCATACATTATATGCACTCCATGTCTGCATGGTTCTTATGGGGTATGCAGTAAGTCCTTGGCCTATATTATACCATCCGCTGTTTTGTTACGCAGGTGTGTATGCCATAGTTAGAGTTTCCTGTTATTGGTCTGTGATATAGTTGCAGTTTCAACCACACAGGTATTTGTGTGCACATGCATGTATGTGTGTGGGTGTGTGGGTCTACACTGAAACATAGAAATTCATTAAATCAATATTTGAATACAGCAAGCGAAAACAGCAAACATCTCAAACCATTAAAAAAAAAACAGTATTTTTGCAGGGGGCAAGCCCCCCCTGCACCTTCCACACCCCTGCAACTAATATACACTAACTCTGAGATTACATAATAGTAGGACATATGGAAAACTCCTTACCCCACTGTTACCAATCTCACACCAAACATCATAAATTCACTCCAAACCCAAATCCCACACATACACACACACACACACACACACACACACACACACACACACACACACACACACACACACAGACACACACAAACACAAACACACACACACACAAATGCATATATTCACAAAAATACATACACTCACACACATGCACTCAAACACATATACACATCATCTGTTTTTAATGGATTCTGCTTTGACTGACAAAATAACTTAGATGAAATTCAGAATCCATTAAAAATCAACAATATCCCTTTTGATCAAACAGTCGATACTAACCACAGGAAACAAAGTCCAAGTTTCTTCTTTCTAAGAAGAAACTTGGACTTTCGACTATCTGGACATCAGGTTGCCTGTTTCTACACATTTTTACAAGTTTGTTTGCTCATTTTTGACTGTCTTTTGATCAAACAGATAGCACACAGGTGTGTATGAGTGTGCATGTGCAAGTTTGGGTGTGTGTGTGTGGGGGGGGGCGTCTGCATGTGCATACATGCATTTGTGTGTGTGTGCTGCACAGCTATGTTTGCAGGTTAGGGGCCCATTGTCATGTGTACCTTCAGACTGGTATCTTAACTAGAAAATACTTTATTTGGAAATGGAGAAAGTACTGTCACACTTTTTGTTTGCTTTATGTTGTGTAGTGCACATCATCTTACATACTGTTCTCTGCTTTGTACGTATTGGGCACCATATTTTTTAGCATGCAGTTCCACACCATTTATCATTTGTAGTCTGTTGTATACCATTCATACTGCCATTTAGTCATCTGCATGTATAACCACGTACTATGGTTGGTAAAACATTGCTTGGACCTCTTTCAGAACATGTTTCTGTATCTTATCCTGCTACATTATTTCTTGGTGCATGTTTCAAAGGGTGGAATGGCAGTAATGACTGCTGATCAGTTTTAAATATTCCATTTAATCCATTGTTAATAAGATGCTCTGGTCAGTCAGACACATTTTGTACAGATTCTGTGCTTTATGCTACATAGCATTCAGCCTTGGAGTAAACGAGAGTTGATATTTTACATAAAGAAAGACAAAACAAATGCCTGACTAGTTTTGAGATAAAGGGATTTTGTGTTTTACATGAAAAATAAGAAAACAAATGCCTGACTAATTCTGAGATCCATTTCAAATGGATGCATAAAAGAAAAGGTATTTGGCATCTGTTTACATTGCTGCATGATTTTTAATTACTATAAAAAGACCATGCATTATTAACAGGACTAGTTGTTTAGTCACTTGACAGATTACTTGAGAACTTATGCACATTGCATTCAGGTGGCTGAATGCATTCGCCTTTGGTCTTGTAATTAGAAAACTCAGTAATAATTGCCCACTCGTTCAAAATAAACTCACATCCTTTTACATATTATATATTTTTTTAAAGGACAGCATGTGCAACTGAAATTTAAAACCTGATGGGAAGTGTCTGCTGGGACTTTTAGTTTGTCAGGTATCTCCTTCGAAATAATGGACTAGTGTGGACTGCCCTTCAGTGACCCAGATGGCAGTAAATTCTAGATCCATTTTCTGAAAAATGCCTGAACATTTATTTCAAGTTGTTTGCAGAAGGGCAATGCTTTTCTTGATAGAATTAACAATGAATGCAAAAATGTTTGTAATTATTCTACAGGTGACCATCAAATTCTCTGTATAATTTCTAGGTTATTTAAGAAGCTCCACTGACCCCCCCCCCCTAGCTACTACTGCCAGGAATATGTTACAACAGGGAGGTTGGAAGAATTAAATGACACAGGACACTGAACAATGCATAGCAAATTCATAATTCATAATTAATATTACTACAGGCATTAAGCCACTATCTATGGGTGCTATGCACCCCCCATAAGACTGGACATAACACTGCTCAGGCAAGATACAAGAGTGAAATGTGACTAAGAGAAAAAGCAGCATGATTTGTTGAGCCATAGCTCAGAGGTCATAGTTCAAATGTGCAAGTGAGGTTAACATCAAACCTGCAATATGGTGTTTAATTCTGCGGCCTATTCAAACTGAAGGACATCAATATGGTCAAGGATGCCTGAAGGGGAACACCGTGGTACTTAGATGAATAGAATTCTGAATTATGAGGAGAAACTGCAGGCTGGGGTATGTACTTTGTATTATTACACTTAGTTAAAGGAGAATTAGATTTTTACCACAGTACGTGACACAGCACATGTACTCAGATGGTCAATGTCGTGGTCTGTATTCAAGATGGATTAGGTAGGTAGGTATGGACAGAACTAGCAGTAGGTCAGAGAATGTGGATAAATTCAGAAATATGCTGGCTGCCTAGTGAAATGAGTAAACTCACTGTTACGAGACACAAAATTCTGAGAAAGTACAGGAGAAAAGGCTTACTTAAACTTTTTTTAATGGTGGCACTCTTTTTTTTACTCCACCTAAACATTTATATACCGTATCTGTGAACACGACACCTCCGAGAAAAGGGAATGGCCCGAGGAACAGCAATTGCAGACTTTGTATATTAAAATCTACATTTTCTGTCATTAAATCTTGCTATTCCAGGACTTGGTTACTATATGCAACTTTATAACAGAAAAACAAAATAGAATGTAGTGAAAAAGAACAGAGAACATCAACATATCTTTCTACATCTCTAAACTCAGGATGTTCTGGTAAACTGCCATTCCACCCTTTGAAACATATCCTTCCAAAATTCTAGACCAAATACTCAGGCTCTGAGCTGTTAATGAGGTGCCTATATACAAGTGTACAGGGTTTTATTCATTTTACTTTTATTTATCTAGTGTGTGACTGATAAAATCACTTAACCACACAGTGTTCGCTTTTCACTCCTCAAAAGGGGCACTTCTGTCCAGTGGGAAGACTAGTCAACAGATGTGGTAAGTGCAGTACCTCTGTTTTGTCCACTCTCAAGTATAAACTTTGCCTTTTTAATTTCTAGGAACAGATGATGAGATGCAGTTCTGGTTGTGTTATCTTTAAACTGAATTCCTGTTTTGTCTTTTTCAATGTATGATTTATGATTATCAAACTGTTTTTACTTACTGTGAATGTGCCATGGTTAGAAAGTACCTTAAAGGTCCAGTCCATTTTCCTGGATTAAATAAATTAATAAAATGTAGAAAACAATGTGTACAAAAGTCACAGATGTTCAAAGCTTGTTGCAAAATTAATTAAACTCAAGAGACACATGATCTTATGTTTGACTTAATCACGTAACCAACAATAGATCTGACATATTACAGTGAATCTGTATAATAGATACACCCCCCTTACTTTATATACTAACTCCAGGGTCGCGCTATAGTGGGGAAAAGGCCATTTATAACTTTCAATGAAATGAGTTTCAGTCAAGTGAGTTTTTAACCGTAGTAGACCCATATATATATATATATATATATATATATATATATATATATATATATATATATATAATGATTATATCATGAAATGTAAAAAACTCAAAAGAGAGTATCATAAATGGTAGAAAAGGGAGAGAATCAGAAAACACTGAATGACTCATAACAGTGAATCTGAAAACATTGACTACTTGTCTTTCACTACAAGAATCCCTATATCAGTAAATTCCAGCTACAACACCAATATTATGTGTCATCTTGGTAGTGGTATTGTGATGCCCCAGCACTGGCCCAGTAATCAAGGAGCCTCAATCCTCACCACTGGCGACAGTGGGGGGCATACACACTGGAAGGATGACAAGTACACACACAGTAATGTGCAATTTGCCTTAACAGCACACAGAGACCACAGACAGTCCGGGGCTGGTTTCTCCCTCTTTCTCCAGATCCCCAGTAAGACTCCCCACTGGCACAGCTATAGGGTTGAGATCTCAGCTGAGTGGCCAAACCAAGACCTACAGCACCCACTCTGCTCAACCAGTGCTTCATGTCCCTGCCAAAGTAGCTAACACACACACACTTTGAGGTTTGATTTACACACACACACACACACACACACACACACACACACACACACACACACACACACACACACACACACACACACACACACACACATCTGGCACAGGTTTACTAGCTATGCCCTCTGCTTCCCAGACTATAAGGTAGTTTAAGTCCTTTAACAAAGGGTGTCCAATCCTACTGTGTAATGTTACTATCACTCCAAATGGTAGTTTGACCAAGAGCAAGGCTATTAGGAGTGGCCCACAGTGTCACCATATAGATGCACAAGTACTCTAAGAGCTTAAATATGTCTCACAAATATTAGCCACAAAGACAGGTTTAAATATATTTAATAATAAATAATAAAAGAACAAGAAAATACTCAATAAATCATCACGTTAACATCAGAGTTCAAAACCACAGGAAATATTTAAAACAACATTGCAGGACAGTCTCAAATAAATACAGAAAACATCTAAACTAATCTTTACTATCTTCCCTACTTAATCTAAAAGAAATTACTGTACCCAAGACTTACTTACTCATAGCAAGGCAAGTATGGTGAATGAATCTTCTAGCTGATGTTGTTGTCAGGTCAAAGACAGATACGAAATGCCCAGTCACTCTCTCAGAGAATTCTTAAATTAATATCAAATATTATTGCTGGGATGCTTGCAGCATGACATCACTTTTTGTCAGCTGACTTCAGTTCCCAGGCTCAGAAACAACCACTGAGGTAGCATTTAGCATCTCCCTGTTAAAATACATAAACAAAAACTTATCTTAGATATCCGCAGATCCTGGAAGTCCTAATACAATAAAACACTTCTAGATCTCAAGTCTAGTAATTATCTCTTTCAAGGCAACACAGAGAGTCTCCTAGTAGAGACATCCTGTCTCCTGTTGACTGAAACTAAAAGATAAAATCTCTTGTTTATAGCCCAGCAATAAAGTACTTCAATCTCAACTATTCTTAAGTTTTGCAAGTTAATCTTCTATCCTCCAGTAGGGTGCACTGTGGATACATCTTTTAAACTCAGTACTGTACAAACCTTGTTCCACACATACTTCTGTACCAGCAGTTTGATAGACACATAACATACAGTTCTGATATAGTGGTAACACAAGCAATTGAATCATGCTGATATTCACAAATTATGTATAACTATTTAACAAATTCCAGATAGCTGGGCTGGCAGTATCTCCTTCTGTCACACTTCTATATAAATCATATTAATATTCTTAAAAGACATATAATTATTTACAAAATTCCAAATAACTGGCTGGCAGTATTTCCTTTTGTTACAGGTACCATTATGGAAAGAGTTTTTATGAACGTAATCTGTAGGTTCAGGGTTAGTACACATGAGTAAGAAGGGCTAGTGGGGGCTTTGCTATGCTGAGACAATACAGATTTGACATACATTTTGCATGTTGGAGCTGGCCTTTTTGTTTTCAATGTATATGACTTAATGCATTCATCTAGTAAATTAATGATCAATGCTATATCTTTGGAAAAGTCTTCAGGCAGTATGACAGTCATCTGTGAAAAAGAACAGTTTCAGCTGCTCGCCCAAGTAGGACCAACTTGAAAGTTGCTGGTTCTCTAATTCTCTGGGTTAGATGTTCTAAGGTGAGAATAAATAATGCCATAGAAAGAAGGCAGCACTAATGTGGGCCTCTACCGAAAGGGAAAGCTTGAAATAAAGTAGGGTTTGTATGTCCTCTAGAATAAAGCAAAACATAAGATGATTTTGCGTCTTGTGTAAACTCAGACAGGTAACCCACATGACTAAGAGGTTTCCAAATATGATGCCATTGCACAAAATCAAATGCATTCCTAAAGTCGATAATCAAGGTAGATGATGGGAAGTTTGACTTTAGCTGTACTTATATGTATGTTATGAGAGGATACATATCATTTGCACTACAATTGCCCCTCAGAAACCCTGCTAACAGGTGATGTATCAACCTATTGAATAAAGTTTAAAATCTAATTGATCATCATTTTGCATACACTTTTACTTAAACATTTAAGACAGAAATGGACCAATAATGTTGAACCAACATAGCATGCAAACCAAGTTTTAGGAGGACAACAATGAATGGTGGAGAATTTCCCAAAAAAGACTGACCAATGGTGGGAGTAAATGTTGGCTGATGCTCTTAGATAGCCTAATAGTGAGGCTATCTGGCCTAACCTTGCAGGAGTTGTAAGAGGTAATGACAATGTTGGTGGGCCAGTGGTTTGATGTCCTCATTGACCACATGAAGAGTATCTATATGCAAGTGGCAGAGTCTCTATGCTGACTGTCACTGCCCAGTGTGCCAAATAAGGCAAGACCTGGCAGAGATGACAGTTGTAGAGGGAAATGACCTCTCCAAGAGTTTTGCCTGGGGCCATGTGGAAGGGAATAATTACCCCAACGTACTCCCATGATGGTGTTTCCCTTCTTTGTGTTTCATCAACTTCCTTTGTTTGTAGCCAAGTCTTCCCTGTCATTAGTTTCCCTGTCTCTTTCAGTAAGTGTCTATCTTTTTATCCCCCTATTTGTGTCAGCACCTCCCATTTGTTTGTCCCTACTTTCATTCCTATACCTTCTTTTCTTCCCCCTTTTCCTCCTTACATACTCTCTCCTCCATCCATCTTCAAAAAAAAAAAAAAAAATGGGCGCATATCCCCAACAGATTATACCCTTTCACCCCCACTCCCACATTTTTTTCTTTCCCTGTGTCATTTGGTATAAATTTTCTAATTGCTCTTCCCTTTTTGTAATTATTCTTAGCTCTCATTCTTTCCTGGTTATATAAATAAAACTGTTAAGAACACTGCTGGGAGCTACATTTTATAGATGTATACATTTCTCATAGTATTGCGCCTCCTCACATGCATGTTAAAAGCACACTAGTACTATTCACAATTTCCATAACTGGATCCACAGTCCAGTCATCTATTTGCCAGCACTGACATTTGCATGAGCAGATTTCTTAATTAGAAGGATGTTATGTGCTAAATGCTTTTTATTTATTTTTTTATTTTAGTTTATATTTGTTTACCAGGAAAGTCTGACTGGGCAAAAATTGCCATTTTCAGAGGAGACCCGGTGAAAAAAGTTCCATATAGTACATCACGATACAAAAAAATATTCAGAACATTCAGTACCAAAATATTCAACATAATCATGATACAAAAACTATTCAAAACATTCAATACAAAAATATTCAGCACAGTCATTTCAAAATACATTTACATAGTACACAGAAAGCAAGATACATGTGGTTGTGAGATAGTAAGGTATCAATTACATTGATAATTAGCTTAGAGCCATGTCTTGCTACTTGACCTTATCGTGTTAGCCATTGCACGTTAGTGTAAATCATGTTTTTGCATCACAAGAGGTGTGTTTACTTTAAAAAATAAGAAAAATAAAGTATCAAACTGCAGCACCAAGTTGCCTGACTGCAAAATACAACTGCTTCTTGGACCTTCTATGGACCTCAGTAATTCATTGCATATGATCATTAAACAACTCCTACCCCAGTTTAGTGCTCATGTGCAGCAGCACACATTTGTGATGATAATGTTCTATGAATTTACTGTACGTAAACGAAGAAGAGCATTCCAGAAATGACATCTAGAACACTTTTTATTCTGAGAAAATTGGTGTACATTTGAAGAGGTGTCTGAGATATGGTCCTGTAATCTTTTGGCTGATATGTTGTTGCCGTTCAGTTCACAAAAAGCATATACATTTTACATTTTTTGTCTTTTTGGCATTATAAGCTCAGATCAAAAAAGTGACTAATCCGATCCGATAGAAGTTCTTGCATCTTAGACTAAAAACAAATAAAAAAGGGTAAATTAAACCAATATTACATTTATGAAGATGTAACAGGTACATTCAGAGCACTCCAATGTCTTCAAATGCACAGTTAATGCTTTCTTCATTCTATATACACAAATGATATACTGGAGTGAAAACAAACTTTAAATAGTGCCCAAGTCTGAAAACAAATTGGTACCCTGGTTCTCCCTCAACCCAAAGCTGAGGATCTAAAAAAAAAAAAAAAAAAAATATATATATATATATATATATATATATATATATATATATATATATATATATATATATATATATATATATATATATATATATATATATGCAAGTCGCTTGTTGTAGATACTAACATGTACAGCTGACAGGTGCATTATCAGCATTCATTAGAGAAGTCACAACATTGTCTGTAGCTTCTTATATGAATAAAGGTACTGAAGTTAGACCCAGTCACACCAGCTGCAGACTGTGCCTGATAACAGCTTGCACCTGGGGAAGCTGTCCTCTTCACCCCACCCTAGTTATGGCTCTGAACACCTGAGCACAAATCACCAATCAAAAACTAAAAAATATTCTTGCATTAGTTATTTTTGTTTGTTGTTTTATTTTGTATTTCTGAGTCATATTATTAATGTGTTGTTATAAAACAAGAACTAAACAGGTGCTTGTTTTACAAAACAAAAAGTATGCATTTTCTGTCATTTAAATATGGCAAAAACATATTTTAGTAGCTGTGACTGACACACATGAAGAAATGCCTTATTTTTATTTTTTTTAGCTTACTAAGCATGCTATGTATGAACTGCTATACAAGTGTTTTGTTCATAGAGTTGTGTAAGATAATTCTGATAGAATATAAAGAAATAAATGTTGTATGGATGGTCAAGTTCAAGTCTGAATCATCATTAGAATTTGACAGCTGCAACATTTGCAAAACATTCAAATTCAAAATAATGCTGTAGGGCAGGGGTGTCCAACCTTTTGGCTTGCCAGGGCCACATTGAGTGAACAGAAATTGTCTTGGGGCCACATATAAAATATATCATATAGTTAACTCTTTCGCTGCCACAGGAGACCAAAGTCGACCTCCTGGCTGAACTGTAGGTGCATTTGAACAATTAATAAATGTAATAAGTGCCTAATATTTGCCTTAAAATTCTAATTCTCATTCTGATTTTAATTCTCTAATCTAACAGTTAATTCTAACATCTTAGTTAATCTATAGATTTTTTTTTTACAAATAAACAGATATTCACTACAGCACTAGCATTTCTCACTGGGAAAACCACTCCAGCAGTCCATCTGCATACAATGTCAACATTAGCAGTCCTACAATACTATAATCCACAAAAATAAGCCAACAAATTTGCAATAAAGTAAAGAATTCACATTACTGACTTAATAAAACAATTCTGAATAAGCTACAAGAGGGTCTCATCCAAACAAATGACTGGCGCCAGAAACATGGCCTCAAGCTAAATGCCAAAAAATGCACAATCATCCCCGTTGAGTAGAGTGATGTCCCCACAAATTATCACATTAATAACAATGTTGTAAGCACGCAATCAGTTGTGAGGTGCTTGGGCACCCAGGTTGATAGAAACCTGACTTTTGACCACCACGTTGTCTCCGTTGTATGGAAAGCTTTTTACATGGCCCACCTCATTAGTAAGGGTATCTCATCCAGCGACAAGGAGGTCATAACATCCCTGTATTCTTCCTTTACAAGAGCAATTATTGAGTGCAACACCCCTTTTGGCACATGCCTCAGCAAAACACCATGCCAAAAGAAAGAGTACAACCATTTCTGACAAAAAAATGCCGAAGGATTGAGTTCACTTAGTTATCCAAACAGACTAAAAAGCTTCTTGCTTTCCTCTGTCCCTCACTGGCCCCTATAAATTTCATCACTGGCTTGCTTTCCAGGCTAAAAAAGATCCTGCCTTAAGAGACTTTCTCCACCTCAGAAATACTGGTTATATTTAGAACACTCACTACAAAGACCACAGCCTTCACTGCAACATAAACAAGCCACTTTGTATGGACAGGTTCTTGACACAAAAACTTTCAACTTCTGTAAAAAGCTCCTCTCATTAACAAACAATGTAATTCAACAACACTACAACTGGATGGATAGCCATGAATGTACTCCTTAAGTAAGTAGCATAGCCTTCATCAAACCGGAAGGAAAATCCACATACTAAACTTTCCCAGCTGGATGGCTAAGATCTAATATTGGTTACTCAAGTCTACTTGTCTAAGAAGAGGGGCCTATTTAACTACGAATTCCATTTGCAAAAATATATTCAGTATACATATTAAATCTCTCTCTCTCTTATACACACACACACACACACACACACACACACACACACACACACACACACACACACACACAGAAAAGGAGCCCCTACTTGTAAAATAGGCAACCTCAGTAATCACATGACACAGTCTCGCTGATTGAAATTGTCTGGAAGTCAAAATATCTGAAAAAACAATCATAATAGAGATGGATTCATCCATGCAATTTCCCACCTGCAAAAAGACCATCAATAAATCAACAAACAACTGCTCAGCAAAAATTAAATCAATAAGAAATCTATAAACTCTATAAGATCATACTGGAGTAAACATATAACTTCCCTCCAATCTAAAGCCATTTGACATTCAGACATTTTAATTTGTGCAGAAGTTATTCACAGACTGACCGTTTACTAAGCTGTAATGCTGACCATCGCTTTTGAAAAAAACAAATTCCCACACTTTGTCAATAGCTCAAAGTGAAGAAAGGATTACTTTTTTTTATTTATTATGTATTTATTTAATTTTGGAAAACATCTTTAAAACTGTTAAATTGATCACACACCCATAAACACAGAAAAGTTATTGTGATAAGTAAACTACAGACTGCTGCAAGAAATCAGTCACAGCACTCTATGCTTACGTCCAAACCAATGAAGCATACCTGTCAATTCCAAAAGAATTAAAGTAGCGTAATAAGAAAGTTATTTGCAAGGTTACATGGCAGTTTATATTGGAAATAAGTGGAGATATTAAAATTGCTCTGTTTCTCATAATTATGCTGAAAAGTCTTCCAAGGTAAATACAACCTTCTGATTTAGCATGGAACCATACCTCTCAATGTTAGAGCAAGAATTCTGGACAAAGCAAAAAATAAAATTGGGACACAGGCCCAAAAATAGTTATGCATCACAGACACCATTGAAACAAGTGTAGCTGCAAACATTATACATCACGTATAATGTTTCTATCCCATTATTGTCAGTTAAGTATTATATGGCTTATTCAATCCTGCCTTCTTTTGCAACAAAGAAAACCGTACTTTGAAATGACAAATCCATTAAAAATAATAAAACACATTGGCTCCACATCCTGCAACTTCCTACCTGCAAACAACCACAGAGCTTTCACTGAAACTAGGTCTGCTTATTTCCACAGAATGACACCTCTCCCTAATTAAGTCTAATGGTATACAATCTACCAGGATCTGGACTACTGAAATAAATTAAATTATGGCCTGTAAATTGCAAGTGCACTTTGTTTAATTAAACTACATTTCAAAGCTCACTTGCTGTATTTTTTCAGTAACATCCCAATATCTATTTCCAGGTCACTTTACAAGACATTGGCAGTGGTAGACTTAACATCCTCCAGATCCTTACAGGATCACACTCATACTGCTAACATTGTCCATTAAATGTAAATATCCATCCATGGCAAGAAGCTATGTCTTAAAAAATCTATTTTTGGCATTCCTAATACCCAAGTATCAGGTTTTGAAACAAAGAAACATATTCTCCACAGTTTGTAAGTCTCTGTCTTTAATAACCATCTACTATTGCAGCACTCCCAACACAAACACACACATAAACACTAAAACCCCCAACATTTAAAAAATGACATTGTGTCCACCTGATTTGCCAGCATTGATGATCCACCAAAGATATGCTTACTGTTGTCCAATCTACCACTGCTTAGAACCCACCAATGACAAGACAGTACTGGGTGATTTTTTTGTTTGTCAAAAAAAAAAAATAACTTTATATGCCACATTAGTCAATCCACTACTGACCCATTAACCCTAGGCTGCTGTCTCATTCTTACTCCCTGGGACTGCATTACCTTGGATGACTACTTTTATTTCCTAAGCAAAAGACACAAATTGGAAGATGAGGCAAAAATCCAGACATTCTTCGAAAATTCATACAGTTGAGAGGTATGATTTCATATTCAATACAACACTCTCCCTGTCAGAAAAGCTGCAATTTAATGAAAGTGTACTTTTAATGTAGGATGCATTTGTGAGCTAACTGGCTTGTACGTTAGCCTCTTTGTGCATGTGTCTCTCTCTGTCGCTCTGTCATGCACACATAAACACACACACATACTTCTACTTTCCCGCACACAAACATTCTGCTTTTATGCATGCACTCACTCACACCATACTTACCTATTAACACAGGTTAAGTGCTGTCTCTTTAAAAGGCAATGCCAGCAAATCCATAGACGGGTCCCTCTTCAGCAAGAACACACACATTGATTCTTTGGCACGAAATTATGGCGCGAACACACAGACCCTTCTTTGGTGCAAAAAAATCAAAACTAGAAGGATGCTTTGGTGCATGCACACACCGATGTTAAGAGTTACAGGTCATGGGCGCGAAAAACACAGCAAAAAGTGTTTTGGGGCATGCGTACATCGATATTGGAATTAGAGGTAGAGGGCCGCATGGCAGAGCTCTGAGGGCCGCATGCGGCCTGTGGGCCGCAGGTTGGACACATCTACTGTAGGGAGAATTCATAAACAAATGTCATAGCATTACAGTGGTATGCATGGTGGGTACAAATTAGTAATATATGTAGCTAGACCATGCCTCTGGAAAATAGTGTAATATGCATTATTTGTAAATGACTGCATAATGGCAGAGAAATGGGTGCTAACATGCTAATGAGGGTTCTAATATATGTAAGTGATGAAATCAAATACAATTTAAAGATGGTCAAAGTTAAAATAAGTCAAATTGATCATCTGCTCTGAACAGCAGGACCTTCTGATTCACAGTAGCTACATCCTGCTATGATGCTGTGAGTAGCATCAGTATTAACAGGTCAGCTTGTATGAGTGGCATACATCTCAACCTGGAAACATCAAAAATCTGGACAAGGCCCATGAAAAATAGGTACAAATCTGTACGCTGATTAATGTAAAATTTGCATATATAATTTAGTAACCCCGCACACTCCAATGGAATTGTGGGATACCAACTTTCAAATGCAAACTGAAGAACAGGCAACCAAAATATGTCCCATTACCTGGTTATTTTGCCCCATTTACCATAAACACTAATGTGTACATACTGCTTTACTTCTACAATTATTATTTTGATTTTATTTTTACATTTTATAGTACAATGCACAAACACTAATAGATATGCTAAACAAAGCAACACTGTCTCACAATGAAAATAGACTTGGCATTAAAACTTCTCTGCCCTTGAAACTCCCATTCATTGAAACAGCATTGAAACACACACCACATCCAAAGAAAATGCATCTGTCCAGTGGAGGATAAGGATTACCTTTGGGCTGTTTTCAAATCATAGGCCCCTGGCTTGCACACAAAACAAGAAACATACATGCATTCTTTGATACACCTTCCTGACTTTATTAAATTATATTCCTTGTATAATACAGCACACTTGTTAGACTTAAGTTAGAGCGCACTTTAAAATGTATTGTTTGAACATTTTTCTAGTAGGCAATGAAACAAATGCATGAAGCAATAATGACAAGACTGCCCAATTCAGAATATTTCCATCATACAAGTCTACTTCCACACATACATATATATATATATATATATATATATATATATATATATATACACACATATATATATATATATATATATATAAACAGAATGACAGTAGTGTACGCCATAGGCATCGTGCACAGCTTTTCACACTTATTTTCAATTTCAGGTTTTTTTTGGGGGGGGGGGCAAAAGGCCAAAAAACAAGGACACATTTTAAACATTGCTTGTATAATTTTGGAAAGTTGCTAGAATAAAATGTCGTCTTACCACCATGCATTGCACTGCTAAGTCTTGAAGCCAGGACCCTGTGCATTACAGTCAGAGCAACATACCACTATACCAAATCAGCAGTTTCTAGAATGACCGGAAGACTGAAACTTAAATGGCCATCATTTAATAAATTCAGTTCTCACTTCTCACCATAGCTCTCAACGTCATAGCTCTTAAAACCTGGACAAAGCCAATAATGGAGGTATACAGCCCCAAAATAGGAACATATTTCAAATACTGATCTTATAAACTTAGAAAATTGCTAGAATAAAATATTTTGTTTTACCATTTGTTTTCTGGAGAATATTAAGTCTGAAATTCAAATGCCTGTCATTATTTAGTGAATTCAATCCTTCAGTGATTTGCCATTGCCACAAAAATCCTGAAAACCACAGATTTAATGAGGAATAGAACAAAAATATGAGGCATCAATTCACAAGTGATGGCAGGTAAGGACTTTAGGCTCTTTTAACCTGTACCCAAGGTACAGAGTTTGAGCCTGAGTGCCTCTAACCACCAGGTTTTTACTGTAGTTTTACTAACATTGAAAGACAAAATACAGTAATATGGTAAAATATGCTACAGTGGTAGTTATTAATTCTTATTTAATGACTGAGCAAAGAAAGCAGTGACTTGGAACTCTTTGCCAATGTGACCTGCTCACAAAAAGGTTGATAACAGTCTGCAGAACTTTCACTGCCTCTTTTTTTCAACCTGTGGGGCAGGCTTGTTTGGTAGTGCCCATGAAACAACCCACTGTAATAATGGCATTAGTATTTGTTTATGGGTGAAGGTCACTAAATACAGGCATCTTTTAAAAGGTAATGGGCACACCTATATCTCTAGGACTACTACATCTTACTGGCAATTACATTTCAAATTATGAGAGCCAGGAAAATTTCACATACATTATAATATGGTGTCTACAGCTCCATCTTCACTGCTAGGCCATACAACTATTGCATTTCTGGGAATGCAAGCTTATTCGTATCTTTGTTGCTTCAATCAGCTAATAAACTACTGCTGCATAGAGGCAAATCAGCTTTACTAAGCTGAGATATCAGTCACGTACTGAAAGAATGTTCTTATTTGCAATGGTGATGGAAAGATTGACAGACAAGATCAGACAGGAGTCCCCATGGACTATGATGTTTGCAGATAACATTGTGATCTGTAGTGAGAGTAGGGAACAGGTGTAGGAGACCCTGGAGAGATGGAGATATGCTCTAGAAAGAAGAGGAATGAAGGTCAGCAAGACGTAAGACAGAATATATGTGTGTGAATGAGAGGGAGGATAGAGGAATGGTGAGCATGCAAGGAGTAGAGGTGGTGAAGGTGGATGAGTTTAAATACTTAGGATCAACAGTTCAGAGTAATGGTGTGTGGAAGAGAGGTGAAGAAGAGAGTACAGGTAGGATGGAGTGGGTGGAGAAGAGCTTCAGGAGTGATTTGTGACAGACGAGTACCAGTAAGAGTGAAAGGGAAGGTCTACAAGGGGGTAGTGAGACCAGCTATGTTATATGGGTTGGAGACAGTGGCATTGACAAAAAAGTAGAAGTTAGAGCTGGATGTGGCAGAGTTAACGATGTTAAGATTTGCACTGGGTATGACGAGGGTGGACAGGATTAGGAATAAGTATATTAGAGGCTCAGCCCAGGTTGGAAGATTTGGAGACAAAGTCAGAGAGGCAAGATTATGTTGGTCTGGACATGTGCTGAGGAGGGATGCTGGGTATATTGGGAAAAAGATGCCAAGGATGAAGCTACCAGTTAACAGGAAAAGAGGAACGCCTAAGATAAGGTTTATGGATGTGGTGAGAGAAGACATGGAGGTGGCTGGTGTGACAGAGCAAAATGCAAAGAACAGGAAGAAATTGAAACAGATGATCCGCTGTGGTGACCCCTAACGGAAACAGCCGAAAGATGATGATGATGATGATGATGATGACTGAAAGAGTGTTCTGGTAAGGAAGACCGAAAGCTTCACATCTCTGTCTGATGCAGTGAGTGGTTGGGAGGTGAGCTCCTTCCTTCAGCTGAGATATCTTGACAAAAGCAACAAGATGTATGACTGTGTATACAGCTTTAACAAAAATACATAGAAATCTGTTTAGAAAAAAAAAATGACAAAAACTTAATTTAATTTGAATTACCAAAAAAAAAATACAAGCAATTGCTCCCATGATTCTCAGAGAAAGCCTTAATTCAAAATGTTCCCATTGTGTCTGAATGGAATCTGATGGAAAAAATGGCTAAAAAATATATTGTGAGAACATTTAGTGCACTGACAGAACGAGACTCTCAACTGAAAAACAAAATCCTATCACTATGCTAGTCTCCTTGAAGCCATTTTGGGGTAAACAAATCAAAATATTACTACTTAGAATGATACTAGGCTAAAAGCATTTCATATGAGAATAACCACATACAAGCAGACAAGAAAAAGCACATACAAACATACACGTCCACGCACACACACATGCTGACTCATTTATATCTGGAGGAGTAAGTTTTCCTGATCACAGTTGTCCTTTGACAGATCTACTTTAAGTCTAATGGTATGGAAGCAAAGACTTGTGGGGAAGAAAACACAAACACACACACACACACACACACACACACACGCACATGCACACACATGCACACACACGCACACACATGCACACACTCACACACCCTCAGAAAGCAAATAAAGCAATTTCGTTTCAACCTGAAAGCAGTCTCGGCAAGAAAACACACACACACACACACACACACACACACACACACACACACACACACACACACACACACACACACATACACACATGCACACACACATGCACACATACACACACACATGCACACACACACACACACACACACACACACACACACACACACACACACACACACACACACACACTCAGCAAAACAAATAAAGCAATTCTGTTTCAACCTGAAAGCAGTCTTAGCAAGAAAAATACAATACGGCTAATGGCTTAATTCTGTTTTAACCTGAAAGCAGTCTCATCAAGAAAAATACAGTACGGCTAATGGCTCCAAAGCAGAAAAAGCTGCAGTCGGCAAAAAGCAATTCACCTCTCAGCAAAAAAAAAAAACAATTCTGTTTGTCGGCATTCTCGGGAAATAAAGCAACAGTCTCGGCAAGAAAAATACAGCTCCAAAGCAAATATCAGCAAAACTTACATAATTCTACATGAGAGCAGTCCGGGCAAAGCTTCCTTCAGCTAGTCCAAAAGCGCTGGCATCACAGCTATAAGGTGAAAAGCAGAGACGTGATTGTCTGTCAGCATTCTCCAGAAATAAAGCAAGTCTCAGCAAAAGCAATTCTGTTTCACTTACCCAATTCTACCTGAAAGCAGTATGGGCAAAGCTTCCTTCAGCTAGTTCAAAAGCAGAGACGTTTTCCGCGCTCACAGGCTGACGGAGCTGACGTCATCATGTACGTGATGACATCAGCTCCAACGTACGAAAAAGAAAACAATTTAAAAAAAAAATCAGGAATGAAGGGGTGCCACTCAGGAATCATGGCACCCCATTATTTGGACCCCAAAACTCAATAAAAAACGATTCATTCTGTACAGTTGGGAGGTATGGTGAGTGGCCGCCTTTGGAGCCAGTGTCATTGATGTTGTACATTGTCACCATTCATGTTGAAGAAGAACCTGCCAAAAGCCGACATACCATTACCTCCATAATCATGACATTTTCAATTGCTACCGTGCAAAAAGAGATATCATGCAGAAGTTAGTAGATATGTGTGGTCCTTAAATGCAATCTGTGTGGGTGCATGAAATTCATATTCTAGTTGAAATGAAGGTTGTGTAATATTCCCAGTCCTCGTAACAGGACTTTCCACTATTTGATAGGGGGCATGTTAAAAGTTTTGCATGAGTTGGTTTTGCAAATCCTGCATCACTTCTGCAAGGCAGTGTTGCAGCATGTGGAAGGGCACATTTGAATTCCACAAACAACATAGATGAGGATCATGATTATGTATGTATTCTGCAACTTAGCCTGTTTCCTTGAGGTGGTAAGGAAAAATGATTTGCATTCACATTGCCATTGAAGTCCCACCTGTTCCACCTGGAGAATACCAGGTAGTGTACAATGCCCAGGGTATTATACACAGTCAATCTGTGTTTCATTCAGGCAGTTTCCATAGTTCCCACAGTTGACTCACCTGAGGTGTCTACCAGTGGATCATACAAGGTGACTTCCTGTATCTATTTGGTGGGTACATACATTGCCAGCCACAAAGTCCCCATATGCTGTTTCCATTGATGTAGACAGCATGTCACTCATAGTAGTGTCCACTGCTGCATGTATTGCAGATAATGCAGGATATACCTTAGAACTATGGCTGATGACCACCCAATCCACAATCTTCAGACAATGGTGGAGAGGTGTACAACACCAGACTGTTGCAAATAGAGGAAAATCAACAAACTTGCATGGATACATTTGGTATAGCACCAAAGTATGTACTGGACCTGAAGGAAGACATCTGTGGTCTACTCAATGCAACAAATATGATGGTATAAAAAATAGTTAGAATGTGGAAGCATTGTGTGTATTGCCAAATAGGCCTGTATCAGAAATGGAGCTGAAGGACACAGGTAAGGAGTCATTGGAGGCACTGGCTGCTGCAGTATTGCTTGTAAGGTGGAGGTGGTGCAATACATATTGTCACTGACAAAGAGGCAGTGTAAGGTCTAAAACTATGGCCCATGACATGGCTGATGCAGAGTAAAACTGAGGCATGCATTAGCACACTCAGGCTATGTTTTATATTGCATTTACTTACCCTGCTGTGCATCTGACATTACCATACCCACAGATGACAGAGGAGTGGGCGGGGCACAGTAATCACCATTTCCACTGGTGTGGTAGTGCACAACCTTAAGGGACTGTTACAGTATTTGAGGTATAAGGGATAATGTAGGTGGATTTAGTCCCATACACACAGCTGTATGTTTGGGGAGAGACAGCATTCACATCCTTTTGTGTCTGGAAGGAGCTTCCATGTTGTAAATGCTAATTAGGTATACTATATGACCCCACAATATTTCTACTGGGGGTGTCCTGTCCAATGGAAGGTGTAGCACATCGAGAGAACTTACTGGAATACTGCTGTGCCCCCCTATTTGGGGAAGGAATAGATGAGTGGCACTAGTGACCCCATGAATGGCCCCTGCTAGGCATTGTGCTCAGTAGGGGTTTGGCATAATACAGTGGGACACAGAGTGGCTGGCTCAGTGGGATGTCTCCACAGTGGAGACAGATGAATGCCACCAATAACTATAGAAGTTTTCATAATAAGAAGTGGAGACAATCATGACTAGTAGTGACAGTGATACAGTCTTTGGCACAGTGTCCAAAACTGATTTTTCCTGGGTGAGCATGCACCACACATCCATTCTCTTGCATAATCACAGTGGCTATTTGTGATTATTCTCGTGGAAGCATCAGTGGTTATCAAAAGGGCCAACATTTCTTTTAAACAAGAAATATCTTTATTAAATTCTCACTTATGATATAGGCAATCATACATTTATATAAATGAAAACAAACCATATTTTAGTTGCAAACATTATGCATGTAATTTGGTCTTACCCTTTTCTAAAGTTCCTATTTCCAGTTGTTTTATCTCTGTTACTATATTCACTACTTCTAGTACAGTTGTTTTAGACTTTGATTTCCATTTTTTCCTCAGTAATCATGTCTGTTTGAGGTCACTATATGCCATGTTACTCTGTATGTGTTGCAGGATGTCCCAATGTTCATTACAGCATTTGCAACTCCCCATGTGGGCCATGTAGTACATTCAGTATTTTGTCATGGTGTGTCTTCTGGCTACTTCTGCCTGGGTCAATGACTTGCACATCAACTAACTGATGACAGGGATGTCACCCAGATCAGGGTTGTCATGGATTCATGGCAGTGACTGCCACATGCATGCCTCTTCCTTATGGGGAGAAACTCACACCCTGGAGGCAGTACAGCTCATTGATGCCATCTGTGGTGCTGACTCTTCTGTAACTTGGGGAGATGATAAGACCAGAACATCCAATACTAAATACAATGTATGTCTGAGGTTCATCCTTCTTCTCCACAGTCAAATGATCTGTGGTGGATCTAATGTGTGCATGGCCTCTAGTGTTAGCACTGCTGAAGGTTCCACAATGTCCTTGGGCTATGACATGTGGACAGTGCCGACACCATCATCTGCCACAGATGACCTGATATCATCAAACATGTGCTAGTGCATTGTTCAAGACCTCCAATAGATGAACCTTTGAAAGCATAAAGATAACATACCTGTGAGAATGCCAGAACATGTGTGCCACTCTTGTCAACATGTGAAACGTGTACTGTTACATGCCAGTTAAATGTACAGCCTATCAACACATACATATCTCGGGGTTCAGTTTGTCAAAGTTGCACCCCTGATGATGACTAAATATACACACATGCTTTAATGAATAACCCAGTTATAATAGCTGATCACTGTGTAACCATAATGGATTATGTTATCAATGAACTGGTGCATCTGCTACAGACATCCAGGTAGTTTTCACCAACTCTGCACTAACATATAAGCTTCTACATGCTGTGAGGATTCTCTTATCTGTTTCAGCTATGATTACTAAGCACTCAGTCATGTTTCTGAGATGTTTCAGTGTTTGTGGTCCACCTCCTTTGGTGGACTTGTCCCTGGCTGTACCCCTTACCTTGTCCTTGACAAGAATGATCATATCTGAAACCATGTGACACACCTGTGCTACTGCCCTGTTATGACCACTCACAGGTTCATAGGTTCATAGGTGTGTACTAGGCTAATGGCCCTGGAGCTTTTACAAGTCTAGCCCATAGAAGTGCCCTGAAATCATGCCACCCAACGTTAGTTCCCAGTGCCTCTATCAAGTAGAGCCACTGCAGTGATCCCCGGGGTGAACTTTCTATTTCCCATCCACTCATCAAGATTTCTCTTGAAGAGGGCCAGTGAGGTGCTCTGCTTGACATGTATGGAAAGTCTATTCCAGAGCATGGGCAGTCTCTGGGTTATGAACCTGTCCCTCCGGCATGTTCTGTTGATTGTGTTAATGAGGTTGAGGTCTCTGGAGCATCTGGTGTGTAGGGAGTGGGATTTCTTTAGATGCACCATTTCTAACAGAGCTGGGTCAGACATGGCTTTCTAAGTCAAGCAGAGATCGCCACTTAGTAGAAGATATGAGACAGAGAATAGCTACAGTTTTTTGAGTCTGTCCGTGTAGGGATATGTGTTTAAGACAAAGAATCCTCTTCATGAGATACTTTTGTGGCCTTTCCAGCTGTTGCATGTGACTAGTAAGGTGCATGCCAAATGGGGCATTATACTCAATGATTGGCCTAATGAGGGAAGATTAGAGAGAAATGATGACCTTTTTCTTACTGGATGAAAAACCCTTGGTGATAAGATGCGCCACATAGAAGGGCTTTCTGACCACAGTGGCAATGTGGTGGTCGAAGGAGAGGTTGCTGTCAACCTGTGTCCCCAGATCTCTTATAATGCCTTCAGTGTTCAGCGGGCTCCCATTGATGTGGAAATTAGTGGGAACTGAGTTTTTCCCAAAGGGGATGATGACACAATTTTTGGCATTAACCTTAAGGCCATGGTTTGACACCAGTCATTGGTCTCAGTGAGGCCTTTCTGTAGGATATCTACTTTACTTGGGGAGTTAATAATGGCTCCCAACTTGCAATCATCTGCAAACTTGGTCAGCCAGAGTCCCTCTGTGTTGGCCTGGACTTCTGAGAAGTAGATGCCAAACAGGAGAGGACCCAGGACCAATCCCTGTGGGACTCCACTCATGACTGGTCGGCAGTCTGACTTGGAGTCTGCTACTTTCATACTGTGGGTTCTATCTGTGAGCCAATTTGCAACCCACCTAGTGATATAGGGATTGATGTCTAGTTGTATGAGTTTATCAATAATTCCTGAGTGGGGAATGGTATCAAAGGCTTTGGCCAGATCGAGGTAGGCTGTATGAACTGCCTTGCCCTCATTCACAGCTCTGGTGACTGACTCAAAGAAGTCAACCAGGTTGACTAGGCATGATGTACCTTTCACAAAACCAAATTGAGTGGGATCCAGAGTTTGGAGATTGCCTATATCCATGTTAATTAGGTCTGTGATGATGCGTTCCATAGCCTTACATATCAGACTCGTCGGGCTAATGGAGTGATAATTTCCAGGGTATGTAGTTGCTCCCATTTATGGAGAGGGATGACTGTAGCAGTGTGCCATTCATAGGGACAAAGTCTGAGATGAGGCTGAGATTGAACATGGCACACAGATGTGGTGCCAGTTCACTTTATAATTCATGTAGAACACATCCAGGGATATTGTTGGATCCCATGGAAGATGTATTCTTGGCTTTGGAGAATGCAGATTGAACTTGTGCTGCAGTAATGATGAGTGTCTGGCATTCCTCTGATATTGTGATTGGTCCTTTGGGGGGGGGGGTGAGAGGGATAAAGTTGGCACTGAATCTGTCGGCCAGTATGTTGGCAATATCTGTTGGCTCAGTACAGGAGGTACCATTGTGCAGTAACTCAAAGCAAACCTGGGTATTGCTGTGGAGATTCTTGATATAACTATAGAAGGCTTTGTGGTTGTTTTTAGTGTCTGCCAAAATTCTACCTTCATAGCTGGCCTTATAGGTTTTGATGAGGGATCTCAACTTTTTGTTGAGGATAATCAGGGAGTTTTTCCAGTCTTGGGAGTTCATCTTTTTCTGCAACAGTTTCTTTCTTCTGCAGGTGATCGCCAGATTGGCTTCCTTTTTTTGGAGGAGAGCATCTTGTTTCTGTTGGGTATGGCTAGTTCTATGCATTTATGTATGTGTTCCTACAGTGCACTGGTGTATGATTTGGCAGTCATGCATCTATTTTCCATTGGCATGGGTGCCATGAAGTTAGCCACCTTGGTTTTTAGGAGCCCAAAGTCAGCTTTGGGAAGTTTTTCATGGTAGTTACCTTTGTGGGGATTGGGAGTTGGATGTGAATTTCCACAGTGATTAGTTTGTGTTCGGATCTAACTAGGGAGGAATTGACTACTGGTGTAGAGCAATGGTTTCCCATGTTAGTAATAACCAGGTCAAGGATGTTGCTTCCTCTAGTTGGGGTAAGAATGAGCTGGTCCAGGGCATAGGAATTTATAAATTCCAAGAAGCGTTGGGCCAGTTATTGGTGCATGAGTAGTTTTCCCAGTTGATGGAGATAAGTCACCCAGTATGAGAGTGTTGGGTTGGACCCTAATAGTTTTCAGGGTGCTTAGGAATGTGGAGTGAAAGTCTTGGGACATGGTTGAGGACCTGTATCAGGCTATGACCTGAATCACCGTCTCACCGAATGTTAGTTGTACCTGAAGTATCTCAGATGTGTTATGCTGGGCTACTAGTCTGGAGGTATGCGTATCCTTTTATGAATATGGAGACCCCACCACCTTTGGAGCTTCAGTCCATGTTCTGGGGCCGAAAGATGTGGAATGAGTTATAACCTGGTAATGCAGGGGTGCTTTCTGCTGCTTTAAACCAGGTCTCCATTACAGCACAAATGTTGATGTTCTCCATTTTGAGGAGTGCTTCAAGCAAGTGCATCTTGAGATTTAGACTTCTAGCACTAAGCAGCATGACCTTCAGATTGCATTTATTTATAGCTGTTATGGTGGTAATTTGGTCTTTGGAACATCACCTAAATAAAAGGCACTATAAGGGTAGCAAGAGCCTTAGCCAGTATCTAGAAACCCAGGGGTGACATATGCAGGCATCTCTGGCAAAGCATCGAGGTCTGTCAGTCATGTTATCCCAAACAGATACTGGATCCCTTTAGAATGACACCAGAAACTTAGCCAATTGCTGAAGTCAATCATTTTCTGCTTGTACTGCAGTATCATTCTGGGCGATGGTAGGATACTGCTCTGGGCAAGGGTCATACATGCCTGTGCCACATAATCTGAGAGCTCCTCCATTTCTCTTTTCATGTAGTCCAGGGAGGTGGATCTCAGGTCATTCACACCCACATGGACAGTGACAGAGTAATACTTGTTCTTGTTGAGGAGTGACCTGAGTGTGTGTGTTATGTGTCAGATTCTGGCACGATAGACAGTTGAATGTTACCTTCATCAAACCATTCAACCTAGTGATTGGGACATCAGTGTGCCTCACTATCAAGTCATCTATGATTAGTGTATTGAGCAAGTTGTTTTGCCTTAGGGGCTTTGGTTGAGGGGCACACTGTGTAGGTGAGCTATGTGTCTTGTGGTTTGTGCTGTGTTGTGGTGGTCAAGTGCATTTTTGCCTTGGAGGTCTCTGCTGTTTGGGTAGATTTTTATTGAGAGCCTCTGTGAAGGTGGGTGCATGCTTTGTGTTTTTATGTGAGAGCTGTAATGGTGGATGTTCTGGAGGGCTATGTGTTGCACGTGGTATGGTGCAGATGTTGACCTTCTCCTCTTGACCAGCTATTCTGGTCTTGGCTTGAGAGTGCATGGCTTCCAATTTAGATATATAAGTGCATCTCTCAAAAGTCTGAGTGTTTGGAGGCAAGAGGAGAGGGTTGTCTGTGTACATGTGGCAGTTGCTACACTGCCTCAGAATGCCCAAGTTCACCAGGTTAATAGCAGAAAGCACAGGGAACTGACCTTTAGACATGCCATGAGGGATGGTCATTATTACTAAATACTGTAGCTGCTTCCTTATATATTCCTTTTACAGGAAAATATCATTCAAGGTGTCTGAGTCTGCACAAAGCACTGCCAAACACTTGATGGGAAACTAATACATAGACCCTGAAAATTTAGGGATGAAGTATTTAGGCAGGTATTCTGAAATTAGAAATAAATCAAGCAGTGCTTACTGAAAATAAAGAATTAGCTTCTCAAGAATGATGAAAAGAGGGGAGTCGTGTGCCACTAACTGCCACTCTTGTCCTAGAAAGCTTTATCTGCCTTTTCCTTCTCTAGGAGAATTTTTTTTATTGTCATAACTGTTTAATAATATTATGTCAAATTTATATATTGTACTTTTTGCCAAAATGTTTTAATTAATTGCTTTGTAAACAATACTTGTGGAGCTTTTCTCTCCTGGCCTCCACTGAAAATGGGCCAGAAACGGTAACCCAATCAGACCTCCCCAGTAAACAAATTTAAAATAAATAAATATGTGAGCCATGTGTGTAGGGGCTGCAGTAACACATCAGTCTGCTGCAGTGCAGTTTTCCAGCTGCTGAAATTCTCTCAGTGCAAAGAGAAGACACATACAGCTGTGGGTTACACATGAGGATTAGTGTGTGTGTGTGTGTGTGTGTGTGTGTGTGTGTGTGTGTGTGTGTGTGTGTGTGTGTGTGTGTGTGTGTGTGTGTGTGTGTGTGAGACCATACTTGACAGACACCAGTATTTCAGCACCATAACCTTGTCTATATTTGGTGGATAAAGTCATATTTGTGAATATATTGCCACCATTCATGAGCTGTAGAATACTAGCAGCTACAATAGGCATTTTACCAGCATGTGTCATATTGTAGTGCTGTGCTGACCACACATGGTATGATGTAAGTACAGGAGGCCTGTTATCCAATATAACATGCATTGTTGTCTGTTAATTATACATCTGAACAGAAATCTGATCTACAGTAGTGCTTTGGTCCCTGCCAGTATGCGTGCCCCTTCCAGCAGGACAGTAAATCGTCATATCCTTTTTCTTCCCCATCAGGGTGATACCCTCAGAGAAGGACTGAGTCATCTACTGTGATCTGTTGCAATGATAACCTACAGACCCACAGATTAGTATATATTCCTTTGCTTCCCTGCTCCATTGTGTGCACCCTGCAATCCTGATACCCACGTACAGCTTTTTGTAGGTTGCCCAGTGCCTGTATGGCAGTACAAATGGTTATTCACTGTATTAGAATTCATAGAGTGCTCATCATAACCTGCTGTCTTGAAACATAGAGAATACATTTTTAATCTTTCTAAAACATGCCTTGTAGCATGGGAATTATGCTAATAAGGTGCATGAGTGTGATCGTCTCTGAATTGCTGCAGTAAAGTAATGAGCTATCATCTGCAGTTATCATCTGCAGTCAGCAATAAAATGTTTACCACTATCTGTGCCTTTGCTGGCAGGCCATGTGCATATTGCACTCTTGCACAGATACCACAAAGCTCACAGTCCTACTTGCCCACACCAGGGATACTTTCAATCAGGAATTTTTCCTTCCCACTGATGCTCATTGTGTGGTGTCAGGATGTGCAGCCATGGACACAGGGCTACATTTTCCTCCTCATTCTGACTCATGGAAGGGACACATCCTCTTTAACTGCTAGCCTCATCAGGGTTTTGTCTACCAGCAAAGAGGAGACCAAATTTGTTCTCCATTTGATGCACAGAAAAGATAAGAAGTACCTGCAGGAGTAATGTGATGACTTAGTATGTAAGATTAATACCTGACACTAGCTTGCCAGAACAGTGAGTGATACCACTGCCATAACCCACTCTGGTGAGCAGTGGTGGCACAGGTAATGTGCCTTGCAGGGGTATCATCTCATCTCAACCTGCCTGAGTAGTGTGAGGCAGAGCCATCCTTCTGTTATTAAGCACTGTGTATATGATTTTGCAATATATGTTATAAATATTGTCTTTTGCTATCTTTGCGTTCTGTTGGTAGGGATGCACTGTGCTGATTACTGTCTGTTTTATATACTGCAGTGCCACAGAAGATAGTATTTAATTATGAGGCCTGCCTAAGAAGAAGTTATAGGTTATACAGGTGGCAGTGTAAGTGAAGTAAGCATAGGCGCCAGAACCTGTTAAAAACTGGGGAGGGGGGTGGAGGGTGAGAGGGACACTTAGTGATTTAAAAAGGGCAATTTCTTTAAAAAATATTTACCACCACAATATAGGTTCTCTTAGAGGACATTTTAAGCTTAGCCATTTTCCCTTTTGGTGCTTGAATTAACATTTCTTGATTGGTCTTACCTATCCCATGGCTGCTAACTGTACATTAGCCCTAGTGAGAATAACTGTGATCATACCATAGATAATTTGAGGGGATCTATGTAAGGGATGCAGTATTTAGGAACTATCCATTGGTGGCATGAGTGGCAATCCTAGAGTACATTTTCTATTACCCATCCTTAGATCCAAGTTGCATATGAATATGGACATGGATGAGCTTTGTTTTACTTGAATAGATAGTCTGTAATCCCCTGCCATTCCAGCAGCAGCCCCCACCCCAGCCACTCCAGTGTTTCATTACTTGGCTATTTCTCCTTGGTTACCATCAACACTGTTCAAATCTATTAGCGTGCATATGGTTTTCTTATTTACTTCTACAATGATTAAAGAAATTGAAATAAAATAGCACAAACACTTAAGCCATTTGCTAAACAACCAATACAGTCTCGCAATGAAAACAGACTTAGCATGAGCAGTAAATTTCTCTGCCCTTGAAACTCACATTCATTGAAAAGGCATGAAAACTCACATTCATTTTGCATCTGGCCAGTGGAAGACTAAGCTTACCTCCGAGTTGTTTTCAAACCCTAGGCTCCTTACACATTTTTAGGGCCATGCATACATGTATGCGTTCTTTGATTCACTTTCCTGATTGTATTAAATTATCTTCCTTGTATAATACACCAGTTGTTAAAATGTGTTTTATATTTGTAGTCTAGTAAGCAATGAAACAAAATGTATCAACCAATAATGACAAAACTACCAATTTCAAAAATTTCAACCATAAAAGGCCACTCAAATGTCTATCATTACAATCCACCAATATCAGTAAATATGCAAAATCTCTGCAGAAGTAGTCATCTAAATAATTCCACATTAAAGGGATCTGTAACTAATGAAAAGGTTGGTGCTAGCAAACAACTTTATATTTCATTGTTTCATCTACAAATCAAGTGTCTGTTGCCCTTGAAGAATTAATTGCCTATGTTACATTAAAAATAATAAGCTAGTAATATTGCAATAAGGAATAGATGACAAACTGATAACAGGTTCATAGTTACTAGGTAACTCCTCCAGAGGGGGACATTCACAGGACTGCAGCATCCACTCCCTTTAAAGTACAACACAGTGCAGTATCAGAACCCACAGCCTTCTGCATCAAAAGCAAGTATGCTACCTGCTGTGCTACTAACAATACAAGCAGACTTGGCCCAAGCAGCACTAAACTTCTCTTCCCCTGAAGCTCTCAGCTCTTTGTAAAATCCTCATTCAACTCCCTGAATTACAAGTGGTAATATGGGTAGAGAATTCAAGTTCTTGTTTCTTATACCTAAGGTACAGGGTGTGAGCCCGAGTAACATTAACCACGGGGTATACCTAACTACGGCATTTTCATACACACACACACACACACACACACACACACACACACACACACACACACACACACACCAGCATAGAAACACAATTCCCACACGCACACACACACACACACACCAGGCAGTAGCATAGAAACACAGTTCACACACACACACACACACACACACACACACACACACACACACACACACACACACACACAGACACACACACACACACACACACACACACACACACACACACACACACACACACACACACACACACACACACACACACCAAGCAGCAGCATAGAAACACAATTCCCCCCAATCAGCAGCATAAAACACAATCCCCCCCAGGCAGCAGCATAAAAAGATCACATCTCCTTACCTGAACGCACTCTCTCCTTAAAAGTACAGGCAACAGGTAGCAATGGAAGTTTAAAACATTTCATGCCTAGCAATGGAAAATGGACATGCCTAACCAGAAGGGAAGTTTAAAAATCCACGCCTAGCCACAACTGAATGGAATGGATGTGCCTAACCAGAATGGACCCTCCCCCTCACTCAATGGTTCCGGCACCCTTGGTGTTATCTGCTTGTAAAATGTGCTTCTGGTATAAGCTAATGTAATGTGAAAAAGCTTGGTGTGATAAGTGCTAATATCACACAGATGGAAGAAATCATTAACGGCAGTGACACAGGAGCTCTGAGTAAAAACTGTATTATAATGAAACTGATGCAAAACACTTGGAAAAGGACAATGAAAAATGTAAGGCCCACCTATAAGGCACTGGCTTGTGAGTAATGAAAATCAGTGAAGACTTATAAAAGATCATTGACTACTCCATTCATTAAAAGCAGTTTTGACAGCACAATTCAGATGTCTGGTGTGAATCATACCTTTCAATAGGAATAGACTTTGTATATCAGAAGCTTTATTTTTTTAAATCAAATGAAGATGCTGAACGTTCAGACTTTTCTTTTCTTATTTTATGGGAAAAGGGTGGCATTTTTGCTCTGTTTGCATGCATTTCCTTCCCACCATAAGTTGGAAGATGTCTGTGCATGTAAATATACTCAGCATTTTTTCAGATCCACTTATATGTCTTAGAGTTTATGTGTTTGTGTTTAACTGGGTGTTGTTTATAGCATGCCTTCAAACAGTTATACTTTTCTGATTTAGCTACCCACTGAGCCATGAAAGCACTTGAGTGCTGTTAGTATAGTGTATCACAGTGCAATGTTTTTCCTGCACCGCATTTCCACTGATTATTGCTGCATTTGTTTCTTTTCTGACCACAGCAGCTTCCAAATGGAGCCAGAAATGGCACCAATCCAAGGCAGTGGAGTAAGGAACCCATGACTGTAAAAAACAGCATAAAAGGATATTTGTGTTTCTACCTGACTGGTTTGTTTACTGTGAGTCTAGTGTTGGACAAAATCCATGAAATCTGATCCTCTCATAGTCCCTTAATTGCTTTGACTAAATTATGTCCTATAGTTATGACTTAAAATAAACCTTCATGCTAGCCGTAAAGACAGATTTCAAGAATTACATAAAGAACGTGATTAAAATGGAAACCCATAACTTTGTTCTGCAGTACAGTTTCATGTGATTAAAGTGTACATTAGGGTCATTATACCATTTCTAGTACTCAAAAAAGTCTTTATATTTTACTACATAAATTGTACTTTTATAATGTAGCTTCCTTTCCTTGTCAATGATGAAGTCACTCTCCCTTTGTTGGATGAATGTCTATGTGTGTTTCTGTGTGAGTGTGTGTGTGCCTCTTTTAGTTTCCCAAAATCTCTGTGAGACTCTGGTAGTAGGACAGGCTGTACTGACTAATAAGTTGGCAGAGCAAGCAAGACTTCATCTATTTTCACAAATAACACCCTTTCTCTGCACATACACTTCATGTGCATCTTGCACAGCTGGTTGCATGATTCTATTATGTTACATTTGGGAATGAGTGTGCAGATCGCACATTTGCACATCTCACTATAGTGGGGGGTGTGGGGATCAGGAAATTTACCCTTTCTAAATCTTTCTTTCCTCACTGTAGTGTGATCTTGCTCAGAGTTTGTATATGGTTTGTTTGTGATTGTGACTGGAAGGGATGCGGATCCGTTTGTATATGTAAGTTGGAACGTTGCTGGATCTGCAAAAGTGGGGGACGCTCATTCTATGGTTCCGGCGCCCATGGAAGTCAGTGGACATGTGTCATTTAGAGCTAATAGGTCAGTGTCATATAGATGTGCACTAAAATGCTGAATTTTGTCCTTTTCTCATTTTGTTCCTTCTTTCTACAAGATAAGCTGTGGTGCAGCAACAAACACATGGGCCTGTGCCAGCTAATGTATCTGCTACTGGGTCTCCAGTGGCTCCCAGTCCTAGCTGCTTACAAGGGATGAATGCCATTTGTAGAAGGAGACCTGGAGGACTTGCTATTGAAATCTGGTGCTACCACACAAGATGGTGATGGAGGCTCCTCCTCCTCTTATAGTCGCTCTGACAGAAGGTGCAGTGGCACAACATGACTAAAGTAGGCCAATAGCTAGATCCCAGAATTTGGTCCCAAGAGATTCTCCCTGTGTGAGTGATAGAACTACATGGCCAGACCCATCCATCAATCCACAAGATGCATGGCTGCACATGATGACTGCTGAGGATGTGACTGGCATCTTCGTAGCTTGCTCTCTGGGATGGTCATGTAAGGCCATATGTACTAACTCTATCCCTCATCATAGTATTTCCCCTTCTAGTGTATCCTTCAACATGCCCTGTTTGTGACCCAGTCCACCTCATTACCAAATTCCCACCTTTTGTTTGTCTGCAGCACTCCACTTTCACCTTCCCTTATATGTCCATACCTCCCTAGACTGTGGTTTTCTGCATTTTATATGTTGGTTTGCCAGTGTTACCTTCCTTATACTCTCCTTCCTCCCTGCCACCAGAGGCATCTAGTATTCCTTATAAAACATGGATGACAGGCAACTGCCCCACAGAATAATGCCCTTCATCCTCCTCCTATCATATCCTCGTGTTCCTCGTGTTACCCTTGTGGGTAGCCACCTGCTAAGTCTTGCCTCATTTCTGTGTAGCTATCAACCCTTTTCCTCCCCATTGGTATGAAATAGTAGTGCTATGAGTGGCACAATATGTGTGATACACACCTTTGGTGCTGGAAGACCAGAAGGCAGTGGGTTTTGTTCTCACACCAGGTGATTTGATTGGTGACATTACAGTGCAGCACTAAGGGGGTGCTGCACTCCTGCATGTGTGTGTCATACTTTCGATGAGATGTTAAACCATGGCCCAATATGTTTGGGTTGTTGATAGTTCAGACTGAGGTAAAAGATCCCATGGCACCTCTTAATAAGAGTTGTGGTAGTTTATTGCACATATATTTTCACAACATAAGCATCGTAAACGCTTAGCAAAATACAGAAACTCAACAGCTACATCCAGTACAGAGATAAATAAAATTATACATATTAATAGTAAAAGGAAAAGAGAAAAAAATTCAAGTAACAATCCCCCACTCCTCCTGTTGCAACCATCTACATTATCAAAGAGCAATCCCACAGTTTATTGCATAATAAGTCATCACAGTGAATTAACCACAATATCCAAGCTGTACTAGTTATTACAGTAAACTCTCAGTTAACCAGAACTCAAGCAGCCAGCACTCTCAACCAACCGTCAAAAACATTTGAAGAAATACAATACAATTTTCATGTGCTGCACTTTCTGCAGAACCATACCTTATGTTTTTAGAGTTTTACAGTTTTAAAAAGGAAGCTAGGAATAATTTCCCTCTCTCCCCAACCTGAGAACAAGTCAAACCAAACAAATAGTATAGGGTACAGTATTAGTCAGACCTATTTTTAATAGTAACTCTCAAGCAACCAGAAACTACAGTTATCCAGCATTTAACAATCCTCATGGCTGCTGGTTAACCGAGAGTTTACTGTATTTTATCAGAAATATCCTTCACATTACCATTCGAATTGTCATAAAAATGTACATAAAATGATGTGTCATAACAGAAGATATTCCTACAAGTTTATAATCACATAATATCTGAGTCCACATAATCTGATCTCGCAGACAGTGTAGAAAGCATGTTCCACAGATTCTTCACATGAACTCATACTGCAAAGTCTATCCCATTTAGTCTTTTATGTTATCTGACATTTTACAGGTAGTCTACCTAGCATTAGTCTCAAAAAAATCTTATAATTCTCATATACTACAAAAGCATCATTGTTTGGCAGATACTGTTGCTAACAAAGGCAATAACTCACTCCAAGGTCTAACATAATAGTAATGATAGGTTCATAGGTGTGTACTAGGCTAATGGCCATGGAGCCTTTACAAGCCTAGCCCATAGGATTACCCTGGCATCGTGCCACCCGACCTTAGTTCACAGTGCCTCTGTCAAATAAAGCCACTGGAGTGATCCCTGGGGTGAATTTTCTATTCATTATTATAAAGGTGCACCACAACCTGTTATTTTGCATAAACTGAGTTAAAGACAACCTCCATATAATATATTTTAATACATATTCATTAGCAAGGTAATAGGAAACATGTTTCCACTTTCTTCCAACTTTATGATCCCAATCTTCTTTAAATTTTTACAAAAAAATTGTAATAAATCTAACTTTCTGTTCTGAATATTTTTAAATATCCAGTGTAGATGCAGAAATGCCAAAAACACAACTGTGCTATTTAAACCTAGTCCCTCAGTTGGTATTATATATGACCCCCCCCTCCCCTTTTAAAAGGATTAGGCCTACTACCCGATATAAAAGAAAAAACAAATTTTTTTTTCTCTTTCTTTTAGGAAAAGGATAAACACTTCATATATAATCTAGGTTTCCACAAATACAATAAGGTCTTAACCCTATTTGAAAGTTCAACACATTGTTCATAGTAAACAGTAGAATTACCAAATGCAATGTCAAGTATTCTTATAGTCTTATTTTGTAAACTAATACTTTGAAAATGTAAAGCAATCACAGACACTTTATATTTCTGAACATTAAATTGTAAGCCTGTGGTATGTAGCTTCTCTTGTAAAACAAAAAAAAAAAAAAAAACATTCTGTATCAGCGGTGTTAAATGTCACTAAATTGATGTCATCTGCATTATAACTGTCCAGGATATCCCATAAGCTACCATGAGCAACAGTATCACAAGCTTTGGAAATGTCACAGGCCAGAAGTAACCCTTTTCCATTCTGAATATCATCAATAACTCCCAATAATAGCATCAATAAGCCTTTGATATTTTCTCCCATTATAGAATAATGGGACAATAATCTTAGATAATGTTTGCTTCACAATCTTATAAAACATTTTGTAATAATTTTTTGAATGTCTGGAGTATCGAGGTGAGTAAGTTTAATTTCTCCCCTATCTTACATGTGAATTTTAAAACCCCATCATAAACAACAGAGTGTTTAGTACCACTAGCAAGCCAGTTGTTTGAAATAGGCAAACTTTTTTTTTCTGAAAAAAATGGCATGTCATTACAAAATGAAAAGGGAATACTGTCTATATCTGGAGATGTATTCTTAGAAGCAGTTTTTACCATCCTAGTTAACTCATCTAAGGATATAGGCCATACCAGAAAGTCATCATCAACCTTACTTAATTGCAATACATGCTATGATCTTGTACAGGCATTTTTTTCTTTTAGCATGCATATGTGATACATAATTTTCAACATATTCCATTATAGTGTTGAGTAACCAAAAGTGTGCAATCAGAGCCCTCAAAGGCTCATATATAATTTGACTCATATTTTTTTTCATTTTCCTTTGAAAAGGGGAAATGTCTCCCTTCATCCATTGAATAACATATTTTTATTTATGTAATAAAGAATGATTTATTTATTCAGAAATGCCTAGCAACTTTTTTCCAAAACTACATATCTTACACATTTTTACATTGCATGATAGATTTGTAATCCCATAAAAAGTAACCATACAGCTTTTTATAATGAGTCCCCATATCTTTCTCTAATACACAATATGAAGTTGTATAGTTTTACTTATAAAGAAGCCAACAGAAAAGTACTTATATCTGCCATTGTCAAAAGGTTGTTGCCAAAATTCTATACTGTTACATTTCAAATTAATTTTATCTAGAATTTTCCTGATCAACTTTTTAATCCCTTTACAGTAGACAGTTGATTATCCAAACATCAATTTTCTAAAATGTCAATTATCCGAATGCAGCCTTCCAAAGTTTTTGGGTAAGAAAAACCCTAAAGTCTGACTATGTTATTGCACATATTCACTTGTGTATGTTTTTTGATTTGTAGTCCATTTGTGTGTAAAGAGATATTCTTTATTATTCACTAGAATCACTGAATGGTTGACAAGTGTATTCTCTGTGCGCAGAAAAAACATTTAGAAGTTTTTTATTGATTTCAATTATATATATATTTGATTATCCAAACAGTTTGATTATCCAAACTACCCTAGGTCCCAATTCATTTGGGTAATCAACTCTCTACTGTACCTGATAGGGGTTGCTTATTAAATTCTTTAAGGACAAAGAATAATGCATTATGGTCTGATATACCAAAAATAAGCAGTTGATATTCACATAAGGACCAATAATCAGTATAAGAAAAGTAATCAAACTCAGTAATAAAAGATCCTCTGACATAAATGTGACCTAAACTAGGCGCTAATTTAAGTTTCCCTCTCTGCAAACCCCCCCGAAATCATTTAACATCATTATTAAATTGTCCAGTACATTTTCATGTCCAATTAGATCGCTAGCAATGATAATAGGTAAAGAGACTAGTGTGTATATCTATAAAAACCTAAATAAATGTTCATGCTTTTTGCAACAGCATGAGCATAGATAGAAATAAGACAAATACACAAAAAAACATCAAAAGTCACAAATAACAAAATGTCCTGGAAGGCAGAGTGTGGCATCCAATAATTGTAATTGGTTTTTTTTATATAATATTGCAATGCGACAACATCATTATTTCTCTAAATACCAGTAATCATTATCTTTTGAAACTGATACTGATCAGATAACTGATACTGGTCATTGCTGTATTTCAGTTATTAATATGAAATCAAACAAATTATTATCTGTAGGGAGAAGTTTATATTTTTTTCTAAGACTACAAGACGCATCTATTCATTTATAAGGCTGCTAACACTGAGAAAACATACTTGTATATTATCTCTTTTTTGCAGTGTGTTTCACTGATCATTTTAACTTGTGTTTTTTTAACTCCCCACATAGTATTAACAGTATCAGTGTTACCATCACTGGCATGTTCTTCAATGCATTTGCTATTGCCAGTATCACTTTCTCTATTTTCATCTTCAGTACCCATAAAACCATGAGTAAGCTGTTCATCAATATCACCTCCACAGCTAACAGCAGCATCTGCACCTTCATTCTCAGATGTAGGAATCCCTGGTGGTGTAAAAGCACTAGTGGGCAGGTTTGGTTTACCAGAGTCTTGAACCTGAGGGCAACCGAACCAAAAACGGTTTGGTCCCTTACATTTCCTACAAACCTTAGCACAATTCTGGGAAGTATGACATTGGCAACACACACTGCTGAACACAAACAGAATGAAGACAACTGTTGAGCAAAAATCACCTTTATCGAACAACAAAGCTTTCAGGCATAAAAACCCTTTCTCAATGATTAACAAAAGGTATACTAAAATCACATGTTTAAATACAAGCCCAGAACATCACATGACCCGCAACCAAGATCACATGACCAAACTTAATACAAAACCTTTCTTAAAAAACTTAAAAACTAAAACATACAAATATGCATATATAACACATAAAATAAACGTACCTTTTTGAAGGTGCCTCAAAGTTTAAGTAGACCATTGAATACTTCATTGGATGGGGTTGGCTTAAGGTTCATCACTTCTTATAGTACTATGTCATATACTATTAGAAATATAGTGATGAAATATTGGAAAGTTCTTTTAACACAGGAAGATGTTAAGTTAGTTGTGGGTGATAAACCTCGCTTTACCTACAGAAATATGAGGACGATAAAGAACATGTTGGCATATAAAGATTTTGATAGTGCAAGGCCTGTATCAAGTAGCATGTTAAGGAAGGGTACTTTCTGTTGTCATAATTGCAGTTGTTGCATAGATATTTTTAAGCAACAAGATGGTGATTTAAACCATGTGAATAGTTTTGCTCATCCAGTTTCTAAGAAAGTTTTTACCTTTCGTTGTTTTGCCACTTGCATAACAAGCAATGTTGTTTATTTGGCAACGTGTGAAATCTGTCCTTCCTTTTATGTTGGAAAAACTACAAGGAAATTTAAGGATAGAATTATAGAACACAAGTCCAACATAAGGAAGGGGAGTAATACTAATGCCTTGTCCAAGCACGTCAAGTGCTTTGGGATTTCCCATAGATTCAAATTTAGGGTCATTGATACTGTTCATACGTCCAATAGGGGTGGGGATTTGTGTAATTTATTGGATCTTACAGAATATGAGTGGATTGTGAGGCTATATACAGACGTGTCCCCAGGTTTAAATGCATGTGTCTCATTAAAACCAGTTTTGGTTAAGATACAACATACTAAGCTGAAATGAATGTATATATATATATATATATATATATATATATATATATATATATATATATATATATATACACATATATATATATTTTACATATGTATACGATGAATTTATGTATTTGCAATTTTATGCGTTATATATGCATATTTGTATGTTTTAGTTTTTAAGTTTTTTAAGAAAGGTTTTGTATTAAGTTGGTCATGTGATCTTGGCTGCGGGTCATGTGATGTTCTGGGCTTGTATTTAAACATGTGATTTTAGTATACCTTTTGTTAATCATTGAGAAAGGGTTTTTATGCCTGAAAGCTTTGTTGTTCGATAAAGGTGATTTTTGCTCAACAGTTGTCTTCATCAAGTATGACACTGGCAGCAGTTCCCTTTAGTACACTTTTGAATTAAGAGCCACAAAAAAAAAACTGTTTTGCATTGCCCTGAATAATGCAGATAAGCGTTTAACTCATACATATGAGCAACACAAGGAATATGAACAAAGTTTTCCTGTGACATTTTTAATGTGACCCATAATTTCCATGCACCAATCCAAAGTTTTCTATCATAATATATTTGCTTAAATCATGAAAACAAAATGGCAAAGGCAAGAAAATTATATCTTAACTTATTCAGCTTGAATATTGGGTGTACAAAAGTGCATCCTAACATGACATTTTGGGTGAATATTCATTTAATTAAGGTATAATTTGCCCATGAGAGACATAGTTTAATTTTTTAAGTCAAATTTCACAAAAAATTTCAGCAAGTGCAAAAATTTCAAAAGTTACATTGTAAAAAGATTATTTTCCATTGTGGATAAAGGCTGTTATGTTCCAAACAATATATTGACTCATTTTTTGACCTGAAATTGATGAAATTCCTGTGATAGTTACCTTTCCAGCCTGATAAGGAAATTTTGTAGTAGCTATAGCTATATTCTGAATCATATTTCCATAGCTTATAGTGTTTTCCTTTGGTAGATCGCAAACAGCACTTACTCCATGCATCTCAAAGGAACAACAGAGTGTGAGCATGCTCCATGTTTTTTAACTTCGGACCCTGATTACATAATATCCTGTTCAAATTCCAAATTACAAGCGATCCATTATATCTCCCCACGATGCAACAGCAACTGTATTAGATTCATTTTCAGTCATCGTTGTCAGCAATTTTTGATCTGGTAAGCCACCATCTTCTAAAACAGTTATTAAAATACATCTCTCCCAGCAACACTCGACTCCAACTCCATCCCTTCCCAGTGTGCACTTCAACTACCCTATGGCCTGTTACAGTAAGTTCACTGATGCCATAGCCAAATTTCCCCTAATAGTAATAATACCAACCCGGGTCTCCCCTGAAAAGAGACCATCATTAGTCTAGTGAGACTAACCAGTAAACAAAGGAAAATTAAATAAAAAAAATGATCTTAGCTGGCACATTTCTGTGTTGGTTTTCCTTGGTCTGCTCAGTCTACCCCTTGTTGAAGCTATGAGGCACATTTTTACATGTATGAAGACACATATCATCAGGAATGCCACCTTCTTGAAGATATTGACCTTTGTATATAAGGAGCATAAATAGCCAAAGCATTCCATAATTTGGGAACAGTTTTGTTGAAAAGAGGTGGTAGTAACGGGGTTAATAAAATGAGCAAGCTGGAAACTATGATAGTCATAAGACTTTTTTATGTAGAAAAAGGCCTGGACAAACTACAGAAAGCTTTGTAGAAGCCCTTGATTAAGAAGATCAACACTGCTCAGTGAATATTATTTAATTTATTAACCTTCTTCTGGCAACTAGAGGAGATTACATATGAAGAAAAAGAAAGCATCGTAAAAACTACCAAATGTAAAAAATAGATCGGGTACAGGCATTTTTTTAGTCAAGGAAAAAATTTTAATGGCCATAAATAAAGTTCACACAGCCTACCTTGACCTAGCAAAAGCGCTGACACAATACCCCACTCGGGCATCATAGAAAAGCTCACCAGCTTAGATGTAAACCCATATGTCACAAGATGGGTTGCAAACTGGCTCAAGGACAGAACACACTGGGTTAGAGTTGCTGGTGCCATGTCAGACTCTAAGCCGGTCACGAGCGGTGTCCAACAGGGCTCAGTCCTGGGCCCCCTCTTGTTCGGCATTTATTTTTCTGAAGTGCAGGCAAACATAGGGGATTGTGGCTGACAAAATTTGCAGATGACTGCAAACTGGGCACCATAATTGACACTCCATCAGACACAGACATCCTCCAGAAAGGTCTCATAGAAATGGATAACTGGTGCCAGAGCCATGGCCTTAAGCTAAATGCCAAAAAATGTATATTCATACCCTTTGGGAAAAACAAGGTAACCCCTAATTACAACATAGGTGGTAATCCATTAAACACGGAAGAAGTTATCAGGGACCTGGGGACCCAAGTTGACAGTAACCTCTCTTTTGACACTCACATTGCCAAAGTGCTTAGGAAGACCTTCTACATTGCCCACCTGATCATGAAGGGATTCACATCCAGATCAGGAGAGGTCATTGTACCCCTGTACTCTTCACTTATCAGACCAATGATTGAGTACAACGCCCCATTTGTAATGTACCTTACCTGACACCTGCAGCAGTTGGAAAGACCCCAAAAGTTCCTCACCAAAAGGATAAAGGGGCTCAAACATATGTCACACGATGCCCGACTGAAGAAACTCCAGCTCTATTCAGTCGCATACCATCTGCTCAGAGGTGATCTGTGCCTGACATACAAGGCCATGTCCAACCCGGAATTAATGGACATGCTCCACCTCAAAAAATCCAAATCCACCAGAGCCACGAGAGCAAGAGACTTAAACCTCAACACGGATATAAATAGGACGTGCTGGAGGGACAGATTCATCACCCAGAGACTCCCTACACTATGGAACAGAATCCCAGTCCATGTGAGGCAGAGCCCCTCACTGACTCTGTTCAAGAGAAATCTTGACGAGTGGATGGGAGATCGTAGGTTTATCCCGGGAATCATCTCTGTATCACTGCTGGACAAAGGCACAGCATACTAATGGGTATAGTATTCTCATCCTAAGGGGTGGTGAAAGCCACACACACTCTGGCTAGGCTTATAAATGCCCTAGGGCAGATAGCCTAGTATGAACCTATGAACCTATGAACCTAATACTGTCTATATCTGGAGATGTATTCTTAGAAACAGTTTTTACCATCCTAGTTAACTCATCTAAGGATATAGGCCATACCAGAAAGTCATCGTCAACCTTACTTAATTGCATTACATGCTATGATCTTGTACAGGCATTTTTTTCTTTTAGCATGCATATGTGATACATAATTTTCAGCATATTCCATTATAGTGTTGAGTAACCAAAAGTGTGCAATCAGAGCCCTCAAAGGCTCATATATAATTTGACTCATATTTTTTTTCATTTTCCCTTGAAAAGGGGAAATGTCTCCCTTCATCCATTGAATAACATATTTTTATTTGTGTAATAAAGAATGATTTATTTATTCAGAAATGCCTAGCAACTTTTTTCCAAAACTACATATCTTACACATTTTTACATTGCATGGTAGATTTGTAATCCCATAAAAAGTAACCATACAGCTTTTTATAATGAGTCCCCATATCTTTCTCTAATACACAATATGAAGTTTTATAGTTTTACTTATAAAGAAGCCAACAAAAAAGTACTTATATTTGCCATTGTCAAAAGGTTGTTGCCAAAATTCTATACTGTTACATTTCAAATGAATTTTATCTAGAATTTTCCTGATCAACTTTTTAATCCCTTTACAGTAGACAGTTGATTATCCAAACATCAATTTTCTAAAGTGTCAATTATCCGAATGCAGCCTTCCAAAGTTTTTGGGTAAGAAAAACCCTAAAGTCTGACTATGTTATTGCACATATTCGCTTGTGTATGTTTTTTGATTTGTAGCCCATTTGTGTGTAAAGAGATATTCTTTATTATTCACTAGAATCACTGAATGGTTGACAAGTGTATTCTCTGTGCACAGAAAAAACATCTAGAAGTTTTTATTGATTTCAATTATATATATATATTTGATTATCCAAACAGTTTGATTATCCAAACTACCCTAGGTCCCAATTCATTTGGGTAATCAATTCTCTACTGTACCTGATAGGGGTTGCTTATTAAATTCTTTAAGGACAAAGAGTAATGCATTATGGTCTGATATACCAAAAGTAAGCAGTTTATATTCACATAAGGACCAATAATCAGTATAAGAAAAGTAATCAAACTCAGTAATAAAAGATCCTCTGACATAAATGTGACCTAAACTAGGCGCTAATTTAAGTTTAACACAAACAGCAGTCCTCACACGTACGACATGCACGGCCAACCAAACTTGAAAAAAACACCAAAAGGCCAGCATCTGTAGATCCACCTTTTAATTCGAGGTAAAAAAAGAAAAGGACATATAATGCCCCAGACAAAATATAATTCACTCAACCCAGACTAGTTTCGGCTGTCGCCTTCTTCAGTGAGTAGTAATAAGACATTACACCAGCATCTCAATCCAGAATTTATATAAGCCCTGACCAATAGGAATAGAGCTGTATACCCTACATATGTATAAAACATATAATTATTCTGACCAGCTGAAAGTAACACATTTGTATATATACATTTAAATGACCATGTGGGTATGCACTGTAGATATTAATAACAACATATACATCATGTATAAACATGAAAATGACCACATAGTCATACAAATAAAAGTAAATACTTATCAAAATATACAATATAAGTATTGAGAAAATCATTCTTAAAGAATACAATTCTGATGTCACCAAAAACAGGAAATATGATAATGTACTTCACTAATACTAAATAGAGGTGTACAAAAATGAGCAATATATCCTAAATGAGTATAAGGGGGATATGGTAGAATATGGATGTATAAATAATAAGTCATAAATGGTCATTAAGTCCAGGTGGAAATAATGCACCAAGATGTATGATCCAATATTTTTCTTTATGACTGAGTATACTTTGCCATCCCTGTTGGTTATGTCTATTTCCAGTGATTTTATCAATAATAGTGAACATACATTTGGCAGTTGGATGTTTAACAGTGTGTTGATATAAAGCATTAGACAATTTCTTATTGCGAATATCGCTGCGATGTTCCCCAATCCTAATTCTTAAAGAACGTGAGGTTTTGCCCACATAAAATGAGCTGCATTGACAGGTCGCCAAATATATTACCCAACTAGATGAACAATTTCCAAAAATTCTAACATCATACACCTTACTAGTGTTGGAACTGATAAATTGTTTAAGCTTATTGACTTGTGTACATGAGGTACAATGTCCAGAAGGGAAAGTTCCCAATAGTTCATCCCCTGTTAGGGTGAGCTGTTTGTACTTGGCCCCTCCACTTTCCTTTTGTTTGTAATGAGAAAATAATGTTCCCAATGTTTTGCCTCTCCTATATGAAAATGAGCATTGATTTCCCAGGATGTCAGCTTGTAGTATTACAATATTATGATTAGATCTCAGCTCTGACAGTGCCTCCCTCTCAACTGGGGTAATGTTATCTGGGCTAATTTGGCCTTCCAAATGAGGAAAGTGTAGATCTTTGAGAACAGCCTGTTGAAAGATGGCCACATTCTTGTTCATGGGAGGTTGAAAAGTGGATTTATGAAAAACAAAATCAGAAGATCTTTGAGTGGTAGAGGTGTCCTGTTCTGAAAAGAATATCTTAAGGTTAAGTCTACGACAATAGTCAATCACATCTAATGAAACCTGGTATTGATCAGAGAAAAAGCTTGGGACAAAACTCAATCCTTTATTCAATACTTGGTGTTGGTCATCCGTAAGTACATAATCAGATAGATTCAAAACATTGTCAAATTGAGTTTTTATTATTTCAGTAGATATTGTATCAGTCCTGTCATTGAGTCTGTTCTTATTTCTATTGATATGTTTCCTCCCCCCTCTGGGTTGTCTGCCACCCCTAAAGGGTAATGAGTATTGGTTTTCTTCTTGAGAGGTGAATTGGCTATTATTCCACCCTCACTATCTGTGTAAGATGACTCCTCCCCTGATGTACTAGTGTGGAATTGGTCTCTGTGTTTTAATATGGACCTGGGTCTTTTTCTGGTCCTGCTTTTGGTCATACCTGAGGTAGTATCCTGGAATCTCACAGTTCTCTGTGTTTGGAAAGGATGTCCCTTGTCATAATCCATGACATCTCTGTTAAATTTCTTAACTTTTCTGTCTCTAATGATTTTATCATATGTAGTAAGTTGGACAACCTATCCAACAACTCCTGGTAGTTGGTATTAGACTGGAATTTTTTACACTCCATACTCAATTCCTTAACTTCTGATACACATAGATCAATGGTCCTTTCATAATAAGAGCCTAGAATTTTGACAAAGACCATAGAGCCACTTCTGAGTGCCTCATCCCATTCAACAGTCAGCCTCTGTTCAGATCTGCCAACTAGAGGGCGAAGTTTGATTCGGAGTCCTCTGGGTGCCATATTTTTATGAATATAGGCTTTAAAAAGCCTGAGGTGCCAGATGTTTGCCCTAAGCCCTTTTAGTCCTTTCTCCAAGTTGCGGAAGGCCAATTCACCATTGTCTGGGATGTTAGGAGAAGGTTGGCTTTGGTTGTTGCTTGGGATATGATCTAATCCAAAAATGCCTAGGTCTTCCCTATCAGCACACAACCCATCCAAAATTTTGTCTAAATCCATGATATTAATTATATAAGTTGTCCAAGGAACATTCTATAAAATGCCAAATGTCACAGAATGGAAGACCAAAAGCAGGGCCAGACAAAATCCCCAGCAGAGCTAGCTAGCAGCCTGATTATAAAAAATAATAATGTTGCACTGTACCAATTCAACAAAAATGTGATGGTAAAATAATCCTATAAATATAAGAGGATTTAAATATTATATAGGGGTACACTATGTATGAAAATATATTCAAACATGAATCACATGTGCGTTCATCCATTAATATATTGGTGTTGCTCAGATATAACTTTCTAATCATTCATTATCCTAAATATCTGGGAATCATAATTAACCACCTTAATGTAATTCAAAATAATATATTTATGTGAGGCCCCACTCCAAAATATGAGTATAAATAAGCTCAGGTGAATAGAAGCAGGCCTACTGATAGGTAGTATTTGGAAATATAATACCCCCTATGCTCAAAATTATAATAGATGTTCAATGGGCATACATTGGATACAATGCAGAAAAAGACCTAACCAATGATGGTATGGAGAAGGACAACCTAGCAATATGTCTGAAGTTAAATAAAAATAAAACCACCTGTACTTGTGTTGCAGTGTCATACACAAATAAACCAGCCAAAATGTGGTTAATAGTAAGTAATGTGTAAATATTATATACTTACTCAAAGAATAAATTTGACTAGGACCTATCAAAATAGGTACTGTACTGCAGAGAAGTGGTATATAATGTCCCCTATATTCAGGTACAATACAATTTGAACTAACAAAACTAATATATAATCAGATAGATAGAAAATAGTTGTCTGAAATACAGCAACATGTATAAAATGTCAGCCAATATCTCACAAAATAAGCGTTGATGTTATTATACAAAATACACAAATTCCACACATAATAAGCTTATCAACCTCCTATAGTTGGCAAGTATAGTTCAAAAATCAGAAATATAGTATGCAACATGTATATCATATGTCGTTGAGAACCCCATGTTTCTTATTCAAGAGTAACTTAATGTTAATAATGATGAAACAAGTACAATAACTGACAGTCATAAAAAAGAGCATTAACACATCCTGGTCAACCCACATTCACTATTAAATAGTCGTGATGACACATAAGTTAACCATACTGTACCAAAGTTATTCGAAAAGAATGAATATGTAATGTAATAATAGTCCAGTAAATGCTTCAGTATCAGCTTACAATCACATATGAATAATATCCTTAATAGGTTAGTATGCCTCGAGTTGAAAAGCCCTAATTAGTTTCAACTTTTCATTAGGACGTTTAGCACTATAATAATATGGCATATACGTCTTAGTCAACACATACAAGCCCTACTTTGGTAATAATCACACATAAACCACTTACAGTCAATTCAAAATCCAAGATAATGTCAAAAAGGAATAGCCAAATAAATATTGTTGTAGTCCGGATGAACGCTTCAACATCACCTTCCAATCGCCTATAAAATACCATCCGTTTGAACAGTTATATCCAACAGTTCCAATAGTTCATTGAAATGAACCCACGAAGTTGCCAAAAAAGTGTATCCATATACGTTCATAAAAATCCACTGGACCAAATGTCAAAAAACGTTGATAACATATATTGTATCCCCCGAATAAACGATAATTAGGAAATAGTAGGCATAAACGACCAAAAGTTAAAGTACCTGTGTAATGGTGTTGTCCAACGCGTAGACCATAAAGAAAAAACTATAATCCCAATAATAAATGTACATCTTTAGTCCAACAGTTCAAAAAATTCCAGCTGACAGAAAAGTAAGGTTCAAAAAGGAATAGTTAAATCCTCTAATGTTTAGAAATAATCCTGTAGAAACGCTGGTGAAGAGACCAATTTTGTCACCTCAGGGAAGGAGTCATCTCCTGCCGAAATTGGAGCTGAATGCCAACAGCGAGGTGAAAGGAACAACACAAACAGCACTCCTCGCACGTACAACATGCACGGCCAATCAAACTTGAAAAAAACACCAAAAGGCCAGCATCTGTAGATCCACCTTTTAATTCGAGGTAAAAAAAGAAAAGGACATATAATGAACTTGGGGAGGAGCTGTGGTAATTATGAATATGGATTATTATGTCCAGGAGGGTCTTAGACAATTGTTCGACTCTCAATGTTATATGCATATGGGTATTGATCCCACTAACAAATTCAAACAGGAGATTGATTCATTTTTAGAGGCAGCCTTAGAGGAAGGTATTATTACTAAGAAAACTGTTCAACATCTTCAGGTTAGGGACCCATCTAAACAAATGTTATATTTACTTCCTAAGATACACAAATTGATTACACATCCCCCAGGTAGGCCTATTGTATCTGGCCATGGTTCACTCACTGAACCATTATCTGTATTCCTAACACAATATCTTAAACCTCTCCTATCACAAGTCAGGGCAAGAATTCAGGATACCACCCAATTTTTGAAAATCATTGAGGATACACAGCTTGAGCCAGAATGGTTGATGTGTACATTGGAAGTAAAATCTCTGTATACGAGTATACCTCACTGGGCAGGGCTTCTTGCTTTAGAATATTGGTTGAACAAGGCTGAGCTATATCCACCAGGTTTCAACACATTGCTGATCTGTATGTCCGAACATGTCCTTAATAAAAATGTATTCTACTTTCAGGGGGACTGTTACTGGCAACTGCAAGGTACGGCCATGGGGGCCTCTTTTGCCCCAATTTATGCAGATCTTTTTATGGCCTATCTTGAGGAGTGCCTTATATATAATCCCCTACACAACATTTATCTAGTGGAGATGGACATTTGGCGGAGATATTTAGATGATTGCTGGATGGTGTGGCGTGCTGATGCTACTTACCTCATGGAATTTGTGGAATATCTAAACAACAATATTTGGGGCATTGAGTTTTCTATTACATTGCACAGGGATCAACTAGATTTTTTGGATGTTACTATATATCGAAATAAGGATAACACACTAAATATGAAGATCCATCGTAAATACCCACAGTTTAACTCAATGCTGCATGCCTCTAGTATGCATCCACGCCACACCATCCGCAATATCCCCAAATCTCAATATCTGAGGATCCATAGGATCAATTCCTCGGATGTTGATTATAAAAATGCCAAAGCTGATTTAAAGAATAGATTTTTGGACAGGGGATACTCTATATTTGATATCGAATCCGCCAGAGTTTGGACTGATCAAAAAGAAAGGCAAACATTGTTAGAATACAAGGACCATAGCAACAATCCCAAGGAAGATAATATCAGGTTTATTACTACCCTGGGCAAGAATCATCAAATTGTTAGGAGAGTTATCAACAACAATTGGAATATTTTACTAGCCAACGATTATCTTCGTGGGATCCTGGGAAATCAATGCTCATTTTCATATAGGAGAGGCAAAACATTGGGAACATTATTTTCTCATTACAAACAAAAGGAAAGTGGAGGGGCCAAGTACAAACAGCTCACCCTAACAGGGGACGAACTATTGGGAACTTTCCCTTGTGGACATTGTACCTCATGTACACAAGTCAATAAGCTTAAACAATTTACCAGTTCCAACACTAGTAAGGTGTATGATGTTAGAATTTTTGGAAATTGTTCATCTAGTTGGGTAATATATTTGGTGACCTGTCAATGCAGCTCATTTTATGTGGGCAAAACCTCACATTCTTTAAGATTTAGGATTGGGGAACATCGCAGCGATATTTGCAATAAGAAATTGTCTAATGCTTTATATCAACACACTGTTAAACATCCAACTGCCAAATTTATGTTCACTATTATTGATAAAATCACTGGAAATAGACATAACCAACAGGGATGGCAAAGTATACTCAGTCATAAAGAAAAATATTGGATCATACATCTTGGTGCATTATTTCCACCTGGACTTAATGACCATTTATGACTTATTATTTATACATCCATATTCTACCATATCCCCCTTATACTCATTTAGGATATATTGCTCATTTCTGTACACCTCTATTTAGTATTAGTGAAGTACATTATCATATTTCCTGTTTTTGGTGATATCAGAATTGTATTCTTTAAGAATGATTTTCTCTACACTTATATTGTATATTTCGATAAGTATTTACTTTTATTGTATGACCATGTGGTTATTTTCATGTTTATACATGATTTATATGTTGTTATTAATATTTACAGTGTATACCCACATGGTTATTTAAATGTGTATATATACAAATTTGTTATTTTCAGCTGGTCAGAATTATATGTTTTATACATATGTAGGGTATACAGCTCTATTCCTATTGGTCAGGGCTTATATAAATTCTGGATTGAGATGCTGGTGTAATGTCTTATTACTACCCACTGAAGAAGGCGACTGCCGAAACTAGTCTGGGTTGAGTGAATTATATTTTGTCTGGGGCATTACATGCTCTTTTTTTACCTCGAATTAAAAGGTGGATCTACAGATGCTGGCCTTTTGGTGTTTTTTTGCTAATTTAAGTTTCCTTCTCTGCAAACCTCCCGAAATCATTTAACATCATTATTAAATTGTCCAGTACATTTTCACGTCCAATTAGATCGCTAGCAATGACAATAGGTAAAGAGACTAGTGTGTATAGCTATAAAAACCTAAATAAATGTTCATGCTTTTTGCAACAGCATGAGCATAGATATAAATAAGAAAAATACACAAAAAAAACATCGAAAGTCACAAATAACAAAATGTCCTGGAAGGCAGAGTGTGGCATCCAATAATTGTAATTGTTTTTTTTTTTTTATATAATATTGCAATGTCACAACATCATTATTTCTCTAAATACCAGTAATCATTATCTTTTGAAACTGATACTGATCAGATAACTGATACTGGTCATTGCTGTATTTCAGTTATTAATATGAAATCAAACAAATTATTATCTGTAGGGAGAAGTTTATATTTTTTTCTAAGACTACAAGACGCATCTATTCATTTATAAGGCTGCTAACACTGAGAAAACATACTTGTATATTAGCTCTTTTTTGCAGTGTGTTTCACTGATCATTTTAACTTGTGTTTTTTTAACTCCCCACATAGTATTAACAGTATCAGTGTTACCATCACTGGCATGTTCTTCAATGCATTCGCTATTGCCAGTATCACTTTCTCTATTTTCATCTTCAGTATCCATAATACCATAAGCAAGCTGTTCATCAATATCACCTCCACAGCTAACAGTAGCATCTGCATCTTCATTCTCAGATGTAGGAATCCCTGGTGGTGTAAAAGCACTAGTGGGCAGGTTTGGTTTACCAGAGTCTTGAACCTGAGGGCAACCGAACCAAAAACGGTTTGTTCCCTTACTTTTCCTACAAACCTTAGCACAATTCTGGGAAGTATGACATTGGCAGCAGTTCCCTTTAGTACATTTTTGAATTAAGAGCCACAAAAAAAAAAACAGTTTTGCATTGCCCTGAATAATGCAGATAAGCGTTTAACTCATACATATGAGCAACACAAGGAATATGAACAAAGTTTTCCTGTGACATTTTTAATGTGACCCATAATTCCCATGCACCAATCCAAAGTTTTCTATCATAATATATTTGCTTAAATCATAAAAACAGAATGGCAAAGGCAAGAAAATTATGTCTTAACTTATTCAGCTTGAATATCGGGTGTACAAAAGTGCATCCTAACATGACATTTTGGGTGAATATTCATTTAATTAAGGTATAATTTGCCCATGAGAGACATAGTTTAATTTTTTAAGTCAAATTTCACAAAAAAATTCAGCAAGTGCAAAAATTTCAAAAGTTACATTGTAAAAAGATTCTTTTCTTATGTGGATAAAGGCTCTTATGTTCCAAACAATATATTGACTCATTTTTTTACCTGAAATTGATGAAATTCCTGTGATAGTTACCTTTCCAGCCTGATAAGGAAATTTTGTAGTAGCTGTAGCTGTATTCTGAATCATATTTCCATAGCTTATAGTGTTTTCCTTCGGTAGATCGCAAACAGCACTTACTCCATGCATCTCAAAGGAACAACAGAGTGTGAGCATGCTCTATGTTTTTTAACTTCGGACCCTGATTACATAATATCCTATTCAAATTCCAAATTACAAGCAATCCATTATATCTCCCCACGATGCAACAGCAACTGTATTAGATTCATTTTCAGTCATCGTTGTCAGCAATTTTTGATCTGGTAAGCCACCATCTTCTAAAACAGTTATTAAAATACATCTCTCCCAGCAACACTCGACTCCAACTCCATCCCTTCCCAGTGTGCACTGCAACTACCCTATGGCCTGTTACAGTAAATTCACTGATGCCATAGCCAAATTTCCCCTAATAGTAATAATACCAACCTGGGTCTCCCCTGAAAAGAGACCATCAGTAGTCTAGTGAGACTAACCAGTAAACAAAGGAAAATTAAATAAAAAAAAATGATCTTAGCTGGCACATTTCTGTGCTGGTTTTCCTTGGTCTGCTCAGTCTACCCTTGTTGAAGCTATGAGGCACATTGTTACATGTATGAAGACACATATCATCAGGAATGCCACCTTCTTCAAGATATTGACCTTTGTATATAAGGAGCATAAATAGCCAAAGCATTCCATAATTTGGGAACAGTTTTGAAAAGAGGTGGTAGTAATGGGGTTAATAAAATGAGCAAGCTGGAAACTATGATAGTCATAAGACTTTTTTATGTAGAAAAAGGCCTGGACAAACTACAGAAAGCTTTGTAGAAGCCCTTGATTAAGAAGATCAACACTGCTCAGTGAATATTATTTAATTTATTAACCTTCTTCTGGCAACTAGAGGAGATTACATATGAAGAAAACATTATAGCACTGCAGCTCAAAAACATCATCACAATAGTGACAAAATAGATGCATGGTGACATTTGGACATATCATTTTTTAGTCACAGGAATCACACAATTTTATCAAAGGATTGTCAAGAATTGCTGGATTTGTCACTATGCAAATATGTACAAACAGAGGGAAATTAATGTTTACAGCACTCACAGCAGTACTACAAGCAGCATCCCAAATAATGCTAGGGCATATTAATAGCCACTGGCAACAGCAGCATGCATGATAGTTACTGCGTGGTACTAAGTCTATGATGAACAGAGCAGTAAAGTTATGAGCTGTTAATGAGCTGGTTGCTGTCATCCTGGGTTTGATTCCCTCAGTCCCCATTTGTTACTATATATCTCTGAAGAAGTCAATTAATCAGACTGTACTCAAGGATTGACCCTAAAAATTAGCATATTTCTAGTGGGCTTACCTGGTTTAAAAAAATGATGGTGGTGTCAGACTCTCTACTGGAGTATGCAAGTTAAAGCAGGTACCACTGTTTGTTAGGGGAGTAACATCAGAAAGAGAATGGTAAATATAAAGCAAGAATATATACACTTGCAAGGAATATGTAAAATGATAAAATGCTGTCAAATGGATAAGAGACCAAGTATTTTTGGGGGATAATGACAACCCCATTTCCTGATATTAAAAAAAAAGAACACAGACACGGAATGCAGTAAGCAAGAAGCGATTGCACATTGCTAATGTAAGATACATGCATGACAAATGAGAGGTGCAAGGTTGGACATAACACATATGGAATGGTAGTGCAATGGAAGGGAATATACAAACATCATGTCAATCACTGGTAGAAGATGATGCAGGTAACTAACCTGGTGTTAAGAATACACAGAAAATGGTTATGTAACTGAAATGTGTGCTAGTATCTTACTCATACCTGCATACTAGTCCACTGAACAAAGTTTCCTAATATGAAACCATTATAGTATCAAACAATAAGTACCGAAGTCACACGAACACACAGCCACATTGATAACCTGCTGTAAACATTTGCATCAGTAGCAGGACAGATATTGCTTGCTATGGCAGCCATATGTTCAAAGGGGCTATAAAATAAGAACAAACACATATGTGAAATGATGGAAAACATCAGTACACCAAAGAGAAAAATCACCAGAAATAATAAAGAGGTTGCCAACAGTAAGTACATGTATAAGACAAAAAAGATAACTCTGCACATCATACACAAAAGGGATCAGCAGAGCATGACTGACAATGATATATATGTCAAACCATTCAGTCCATAGGCAACATGCATGCTGAACTATTACAGCATACAACTAACATTAGACATATACATACCGCCAGAGTGTAGATGTCTGTTAGACGTAGATGTTACTGCATGTCAACAGAGAGTAGGATATTTGTGTAAACAATCAAAACAAATGCATATGTGTAAACAGAATGATATTTTAAAAAGGAGATGTTTGTCTAACATACTAGCTTGTCATACTTTCAATGCAACATTATGGCCACCATACCAAGTACAGGAAGTAATATGCATCGTATCTATCCACATATGGAATGTATAAGGTTTATATGCATTCGTGTATGTTCAGGACATACACATGGTAAACATCAGGTAAACCTGAGGAAAAATGGATGGTTAACACTGACCAATAAAAACACATTTGAGAAAATTATTGTGGCATTAAACTGTCAACCTAAATAAGTCTATGTGACAGTAATCATGCACCATATGTGGGTCTATATTAGATAATTAAAGCTTTAGGTAATCGAATAACTAAAGCTTGACACCTAAACAGCGAAAACTGTAAACCGCGACCGGCCACTTCCACAAATTTTTTCACAGGGAAAAAAATTATCTTGGCCTGACAAAAAAAAAAAAATATCAAATCCTAATTGAGTGGGGGGCTTTGCCCACCACCCCCTTAATTAAATATACCAACTACGAGATTGTTCTACAGTGGTGAAAAGGGCAGATGCCCAATAATGGCCAAGCAAATTTTTCCCTATGAAAAAATTTGCAGAAGTGGCCATTCGCGGTTTACAGGTTTTGCTGTTTAGGTGTCGAGCTTTAGGTATTCAATTACCTAACACTTTGACTATATGATATAGACCCCCATATGCTACCACATGTAGTACATGTGTATTGTTTAGAGTAACACTGCATGTAATGCACACTATTGATGCAATAGTCCAAATATACATGAGGCCTTATAGTCTGAATCTGATTGCTGGATTTGCCATGCTGCAACACACATACAGTAGAGAGATCCAGACCATATTGGTTTTGTTTGAACATAGTGAACATAATGTCAGTTGCACAGATTACCAAGAGTATGTAAAATGCATGTCACTTTATTGACAACATATAAATAAATGATTAATAGCTATTCAGATATAGGTTGAGAGTCCAGAAATATCACAATGTGAAAATGTAGCTATCAAAGGACACATGCCTATGGTCTTCAAGTGTGTAACCACTCTAACAATATAATACTGGAGTAAGGAATACTGGAGAAGATCTGACTCCACCCATCTCAAGCTCTGTGTAATGCATTAAACAGAAGGAATAACATGACAGACACGTGCAGATCTATTGTATGTAATAGCAAACACTCTGCATGGTTTCCAGACATAAACTTGGTTTACACATCATCATCATCATGTACTATCTAACAAAGGTCTGCTCCATATACGTGCTGAAATGTATCTAGTAATGTGTGAAAAGGAGAATGAGAACACAAACCAGATACGTTATACATTCACGGGTAACAAAGAGATTGTGTTATCCAGTCCTCCACTTACAATAGGTAGGTATCAGACGACATAACAAATAAACATTTATAGACACCTCTGCATTAACACTTTGAAATAGAAATGGGAAGAATGGATAGAATCTGTCTCGAAGCCAACAGGCTACACACACCACTGAGATATGTAGATTGCCATGACACTTGTCCACCTTTTTATTGGTATTAATGCTCATGCTCATAGAATCCTGGTTGCCTCAGTCCCTGAAGAACATTCAAGAAATATTCTAGCATTCTCTGCTTGATCTCCACAACAGGAAAAAGGACCTAACAAGTTGTCTTCTTAACAATCCCATGAAGCTGTTTAGCCACCTACAGAGCCCACTCCTCATCTGGTGGATGTGCAGCAACTGGATCTGTTGAGCTTTTCTTCCTGATTCCACCAGATCACTCTGACTCAGAGCTTGATGACTCAGATGTTAGTAGCCTCCCGGTCATCCTGCACCTCCTCCATACAATCTGTAGAGATATCTCTACAAAAGTGAAATAAAACAGTACACAGTAAATAATGCATTCCCTAATCATGCCTGACTAACCCTGAATAACTATTAACCATTTATAGGTGCCTACAGTAAAAGACACTGAGGCACTATAATATGTCTCCTTTGTTCCCTCTGTGTAACGTGATCTCTGCCTTTTATGTTTGTTATGCTGTACATTTAAAATCAGAATGTTCTGAATATGTACACATCTGAAAGTAATAAAAATTGGTTCAATATCTAGAGGCAGTAAGCAGCAAAACACTAATGTAGTGAGTCCATGTCCCTGCAATATAACCAACATACATTTCCCAAAATTTATACCTCCCATACTTACTGGCAAACTTGCATGCAATCATTTGACATTGTCATCAGACAAGTAAAGGTATAGACTATTCAAATCAAACTGTAGTTTGCATTAGTGTACAAAGAAAGCTGTTCAACATGGTTTCAGCACAGTTGTGTATGTGAAAACTTATATGTAAATCCATCACACTGTAAATATGCCAGTCTCTTGCTAGGATGGTAAATAACTATCCTACCACAATGCAAGTCATTTAAAACTAAACAAGTGTGTGTGTGTGTGTGTGTGTGTGTGTGTGTGTGTGTGTGTGTGTGTGTGTGTGTGTGTGTGTGTGTGTGTGTTTAAACATAAACATGTGTAACTTAGGATGCGTAACATAGTCATGAATATCAGCTTCTTTGTAAATGGAAAACAAAATATCTGAATGCAGCATGTCAACATACACCTGTTTCACAAAAATATACATGAATGCCATAACTCAGCATGGCAACTATTACATAAAAGAAATGAGAAATGGATTGATCAAGCTGTTGACAGAACAACATGACTATAAAGCCATAATCCAGACCAGTCTCATCTGTAAAGATATGGAAAACATGTCTTAGAACTAGATGGTACACATCAGTTTAAATTTTTGGATTTACAAAAGATTAACATTAATATTATAGAGGGTGACATTGCTAATGAGACCATGGAATTAAGATGGATACTAGATTTTAAAGCAGATGCATGTCCATGACTTAATAATGCTGTCTCCTTAAAGCCTGCTCTAAAAAGGAGAGGCTTGCATGATTAAGACATGCCATGTGATTCTATTTCTTGTATTTGATTGGTAGGAAAGTGTTTAAATGATTTTAAACAGAATGTATGTTTTGTATGGTCTGAGGAAGCGGCAGTCAGCAAAAGTGCTAACCTACTTTTATTGTTTTACTATTTTATAGTCTTGATTAAAGTGTGTTTTATCCAAACTTCAGCTTAGTGGACATCTTTTCATTCATTATAAGATATGGAAAGGATCATTTTGGAATTAATAAAGAAAGATATAAGAAGCCTACAAATTTGTGACCTAACTCAGTTCAGATTCATCAAGATCAGGTCCTGCCCTCTTAACATAGTCATCTTCTTTGAAAAAGTTACTGAAGCAATGGATGAGATCTCAACAATGCACACCATATATCTACCTCTCACAAAGGCATTCAACACCATTCCACACTCAAGTATCATAGATAAACTCCTATCAATCCCTGTGTAACTCATTGGATAGAAAACTGGCTCCCAAATAGAACCCAGGAAGTTAGGGTGGGCAGATCTACCTCTCACAAAAGACTTCTCACTAGCTGTATACCCCAAGGTACAGTCTGTGTCCCTCTCCTCTTTGGCATTTACTTCACAGAGGTCAAAGCTAATATTAAAGCATTGTGGCTAACTACTCTATGTTTGCAAATGGTAGTGCCACTCTAAGCTACCCAAAGGATAACAAGATCCTCCCCAATCAAATAGCTATTTTTTTAGACAATGGACTAAGACTAAATGCCAAGTGTATAATTGTAACCATCTCATTGACAACACACCCCTGAAAATCAATTCCACATTGAGGAATGTAGGGACCTATATCACCAATGAACTGTCCTTTGATCATCACATATCTACTCTTGTAAGGAAGTTCTTTTTTTATTGCACAACTTATATTGAAATGTATTGCATCAAGATCCAGGGATGTAATTGGTCCATGGTAGTTGGTAATCATTAAGTCGATCATTGAGTAGAATGCCCATTTTGATGTGTACCTAACCTGACACTTATCACAACTGGAATGATTATGTTTGCTCACTGAAAAAAACTAAGGACCAAAATCCTAGAAACTATGCTGGCCAACTCAGGTCCTTCTCCCATTTATCAGTATAATTCACACTACTGAGAGGCAACATCTGCCTTATTTTAGTAGACTCTATGCTGTCAGATCTACTAGATATTCACAAGCCTAATGTTATCATAAACACCCAGTCAAAGGCTATCAAACTCTTTTGCAAAATAAATAAAATGTATATGTGTGTATCACAGAGAATACCCACTTGTGTAGAACTGTCTTCACTCCACATAAAGTAAAGTACTTAACTTTCTCTATTCAAACATAATTTTGATGACTGGATGGGTAACTCCAGATCCACCCCCAGATTAACATCACTGTCCTTCAGGAACAGGAAAAATGTGTAACTGTTCATGATTAAACACCTTAACCATTAGGCCAACCATCAACCCCAATCTCAAATACCCTTGTTTGGCCCACTTCTGTGTTATTTATATGCAAAATACAAGAGCTAAAAGCTACCACTGCAATATAAGGGTAGGCTTCTTAAGATCATCACAGATCAACAGCCTAGTAAGTACCTATCAACCTACATAAATATTATCATCCACAATGTCTACCAAACCCATCTATCCTTAATTAGAGTAACACCAAATCATGTTAGGAGATGGTGAGGAGACTGAGTTATCCAGGGCAGCATTATACTGCTGCAGTGGATTTTTCCCCTAATACATTTGGATATGCAAGAGAAGGAGGCAGGCAGTGGACTGCCACACTGGTAGTTCTTTGATCACACAAGTGACATTCCCAGCAATAGAGCACCCATCAGACCTGAAGCACAGAGGGAGTTTCTCCAATCTTCAGGGAAGAAATTGTGTCATTCAAGTGTGCTCCCAAATACATGCATTTTGCTCTCACAAAGGCCTTAGCCCCTCTGAAAAATGTGTAGTATTACAACAGGAATCAGGCATAATGGTTCTAAATATGGATTACAATATACACGGGACAGGGGACATTGTGATCTGCACCATGAAATAAAAAATAGTTCCATTCCAGTAATAATGTAGTGTAATATAATCAAACATAAGAATGACAATATAGACAGCATCAAAGGAGAGCCACAATCGGCAGTGATGTCTAATGACATCACAACAGCATAAATAATGCTCAGAGAACCATGTGTGATGCCCGCACCCTGGCCCAGCAATCAAGGAGCCTCAATCCTCACAACTAACACCAGAGAGGGTGTCTCATATGAGAGGAAAGAATAACAAATAAACACAGTAAAGTACAATTTCCCTTAAGTGCACACAGAGATCATAGTCAATCTGGGGCTGGTTGGTCCCTTGCTCCCAGGTCCCCAATAACACTCCCCACTGGCACAGCTATAGGGTCCAGATCTTAGCCTAGCTGGCAAGCTAACCTCCAGTACCCCCTCTGTCCAACCAGTGCTTCGTGTCCCTACCCAAGTAGCTGACACATACACATACTTTGACATAAGTATTTAAACAACATCACATACACTCCTGGGAAAGGCTGACACAGATTCTCCAGCTGTGCCCCTTTACACAGACTATATGGTAGTAATTATTGCCACCACCAGCTAATAATTATCAGCTACCCAAAGGCCCATAAAAGGGTGTCCAATTATTACTGTGCAATATTATTATCCAGTTGCTAAGTGTGACTAAAAAATAAACTCTATAAATATGCAATGTACTCTAGAGCTTAATTATCTCTACATAAACCAGCCACAGTTGAAAAGGGTTTTTAAATATTTAATAATAAATAATTAAAACACAAGACAATACTACTACACCACAGTGCTACTCAAGAGTTCAGAGATCACACAGAAACTTAAAACAATACAGTAGTAAAGTTTGGATATAACAGAAAAACACTTAGTCTAACTTTCTTCTAATTTCCTAGCTATTACTACAAGAAAACATACTTTTGAAATAACTTAGTTAAGACACAGGTAGAGTGCTGATGAGATGGATATCAGGACAAAATGCTTAATAATCTCTGGTTCTCACTGCTTAATTTAAAACTGTAGTTCTGATAAAGCATTACATCATTTGTTTACACTTTCCTAGTTCCCAGGCTAAACCAAAACTGCCTTTACATTCTTTTACACTTAGAGCAATAGAGGACATTCCACATGTAAATTCTGATCATTAACATTTACCTTAAAACAATAGGCAGGATGCTTACTCCAGACTCATCAACTCCAAATTCTAACGTCAAAGGACATACAAAACATAATTTTAATTTCAAAGAACATTTGAAATGCTTAGCTTAGTTTTCCTTACAGCAGATGGCAATGTTGCTAAAATCTTGAAGCTCACATTTTACAGTTATTTCTTTCATTTAAGAACACAAGCCTGAATTTTACATGTATATTTACAAATGTCGGAATTATGTATCAAATTATATTTGACTAGGCTGGCAGCCTTCACACTTCTCTAACAGTCTTCACATCTCTCCCCCCTGGAGAACTCAAGCTAGTTTTTCAAGTGACCCTTGATAAACACCGCTTGAGAGTGTTAGGTCTATCTGAGGGTACCTCACCCCATTCCCTGTCTTGAGAACCCATCTGCATTGGCATTGCTAACTCCACTGTGGTGCTGCACTGACATATATGCTTGCAACCCCAGGCTCCATCTTAGCAACTTGGCATTTTGCTGACTGGCTCTGTTTAACCATGCTAGATGGTTGTGATTTGTCATAACAGTGAGTTTTCTTCCACACAGATAAGGCTGAAGTTTCTGCAGTGCCCACACTATTGCTAGACATTCCTCTTCTACAGCTGTATAGCATTCCTTCCTGGGTTGGAGCCTATGTCTGAGATAAACCAATGGGCGCTCTTCTCCCTCTGAAGAAATCTGGCTAAGTACAGCCCCCACCCCGTGGTTTGAAGTATCCACTTGTACAACAAATTATTTGCTGTAATCTAGACTGGCTAACACAGGGGGTCCTCCCAAAGCTTCTTTAAGCTTCTGTAATGCCTGCTCACATGCTGGAGTCTACACTACCTTATCTGGCCTGTTCTTCCTTGTCAGAACTGTGAGGGAGCAGCTATGGTACTATAACTGGGGACATACTTTCTTTAGTACCCTGCTGTCCCTAAAAATGCCCTCACCTGATTTTTAGTAGCAGGTGCAGGCCATGCTTGAATGGCTTCCACTTTGGCAGGTTCTGGCCTTATCTAACCACTCTTCACTCTATGTCCTAGGTAAGAGACCTCCGCCAAATCCACCTGACATGTGCTTGGCTTAATGGTCAACCCTGCCCTCTGTAGTCTGCCCAGCACCCCCCTGACATGCTGAAGGTGCTCTGGTCAGGAATAGCTGTAGATGACAATATCATCTAGGTAAGCAAGGGCAAATCCACCTGCTCCTGCTAGGATATTATCTACCAGCCTCTGGAAAGTCACTGGGGCATTCTTCATACCAAAGGGCATCTTTGTGAACTCATACAAGCCAAAAGGAGACACAAAGGCTGACTTCTCTCTAGCACTGGGAGTCAGGGGCACCTGCCAGTAATGCTTGGTAAGATCAATGGTTGTAAGATACTTAGCCCCACCCAGCTGCTCTAGGGCCTCATCTGTCCTAGGCATGGGGCAAGCATCTGACTCTGTGTCACTATTTAATTTCCTGTAGTCCACACAGAACCTGGTGCTGCCATCCTTCTTTGGCACCAGCACCACTGGGTAAGCCCAGGGACTGTTGGACTCTTGAATCACCCCTAGTTCCAACATCTCCTGTACCTTCTCCCTCAGAGTCTGTCTGACTCTCACAGACACCCTATAAGGGGCCTGCCTAATAGGCCTTTGGGGTCCTGTATCCACCTCGTGCTGCACAGGATGGGTGCACCCTGGTTTCTCAGTGAACATGTCCCAAAATTTCTGCAACACTGCTCAGATTTCTCAAACCTGGGTAGGGGATAGCTGCTGGGACATTGCTACCCCTTCCATTGAGGTGTCAGCCCGAGCCTCACTGAGATCAGTCCACATATTTCCCTCAGACTCCTCCTGCAATCCACTGCAAATGCTCAGCACAAGGGCCTCCCTATTATGGTAAGATTTTATCATGTTAACATGGCACAATTTGTGCCCCTGTCTTCTGCCTAGCAGTTCCACCATGTACTTAACATCACTTACCTTTCTTACCACCTTGTAGGGTTCATTGTGTCTGACGGGAATGAGAACCATTACCTGCTGCCCCACAGCATACTCTCTAGCTTGAGCATTCCTGTCATACCACACCTTTTTCTGTAGTTGGGCTTCTGCCAGGTTCTCCAGGGCCAAGCCCATGAGTTCCCGGAGCCTGGTCCTGAGGTTTAGGATGTATGCCACAACAGAGTCCTTGTGAGACTCACATTCACCTTCCCACTCATCTCAAATTTAATCTAGAGGTCCCCTCACCCTTCGCCCATACAGCAACTCAAAGGGTGAAAAACCTGTGGATTCCTGGGGAACCTCTCTGTAAGCAAATAACAGATGGGGCAAATATTTGTCCCACTGCCTCTTAACCTGATCTGCAAATGCCTGTAGCATGGACTTGATTGTAGAGTTTACCCTCTCAACAAGACCATTAGTCTGGGGATGGTATGGGGTGATCTTCATGTGCTTCACCACACAGGACTTCCACAGACAAGCCTGCATGCCTGACATGAAATTGGCACCTCGGTCAGTCAGTATTTCTTTTGGGAAACCTACCCTGCTGAAAATCTCTAACAAAGCATTTGCCACCATCTCTGCCTCAATGGAGGACAAAGCTAATGCCTCAGGGTATCGTGTAGCATAATCCACTACCACTAGGATATCATTTTTCCCTGTGGAACTTGGGGTACTCAGATGATCCACAATATCTATAGCTACCCTCTGAAATGGCTCCTCAATCACAGGCAAAGGCATCAAAGGAGCTCTCACCTTGTCTACTGCCTTGCCTACCTTTTGGCACTGCTCACAGGTCCTGCAGTACCCTGTTACATCTCTGGAAATTCCAGGACAATAGAAGTTCTGCATAATACACCTCTTTGTACATTTTATGCCCATATGACCTGCAAAGGAAATATCATAGGCTATGGTTAGAAGCTCCAGCCAGTAGTCTCTAGGCACTACCAACTGCTATACTCTCTCAGCTTCTAGCCCTCCCTCAGGGATCTACTCTCTGTATAGTAACCTTTTGTCCCAGTATACAGATTCCCTCTTTCCTTGAGAATCAGGTGCCACCCTAGCTACCTGCCTCAGGCTTTGCAATGTAGGGTCTGAGAGCTGAGCCTGTCTCAATTCTCTCCTTGTAACCTTTCCCATCTCCCCTTCCACAGGAAGTCTGGCATCCTCTGACAGCAGTGCCTCACTGTCAGCCTGGGTACTACTACTCACCTCTACCTTTGCAGTCACTCTGTCCAAGGGAACATCAGTACCCACAAGCAGCTGTGGCTCACATTCAGTCCCACTGCTACAGTGTAGCTCACTCCATGAAGTAACCACTTAACTAGTCCTAGCTGCAAGTATGCAGTCTGTCTGGGTCTCCCCCAAGCTACCAGAGCCACATGCTTGTCTCCTAGCCTGACCACATGTAACTGCATAAGTACATGGTACTGCCTCATCCAACTCCTTCCCTATCAGGACATCTGCAGGATGGTAGTTCCATACCCTGTTGTCTCAAGAAAACCTACTATTGGCATTTTGTCTTTCCCACTTACTGGCTCTCTCACCTTTGGTTCCCCACCTTGCCTCCATGAACACCTGTATGCCACATGGCCCCACTGGTTGCATTCAAAACATTTAACCCTAGTTCCTGGACATGTACCTGGACTAGTGGCTTCTCCGGCTACTGGCAGATTCTGTTGTGGCAGTCTGTGCTGCCCACCATGGATTCCTTTAGACCCAAGAGCAGTACTTGGGGTCTCCTTCCTGTGCAGGGCTGCCCTGCTGGCCATGTATAGGTCTCCCTCCTTCCCCATCTCATCTGAAGTAGTACATTGTCTATCAGCTAACCAGATCCTAATATTCTCAGCAAAGTGCCAGTGGCTTGTTCTCTCACCAAAAGTCTGCCAGCCCTTCAAAAGTGGTGACCTGACATCCATTCACCCAGCTATGTAAATAAGTGCTCAGTTCAGCAACATATTCACACACACACTTTCATCTGCCTTGCATCTATGCTCACAAAACTTTTTCCTATACATTTCAGGTGATAGCTTAAAACACTCTAAAAAACATTTTTACAGCAGTATAATCAAAACAGACAGAGTCAGGCATTTTTGATAAAAAAGTTACAGCTTTCCCATGGAGTAAGGGGGTCAGGAACCATACCCAGAGCATTTGGTCAACACTATACTGTTTGCATACCCTCTTGAACATATGAATGAAACTATCAAAATGATCCTCCTCTTTAAATTGCAGAAGACATTTACTGACCTGTTGTGCTTCTGGGGTCCAATTACTCCCTTTCCCATTACCTCCATGACTCTGGCGAAGAGTCAGTATTTCCCTCTCATGCCTATTCTGATGAGCCTTTTCTTCAGCTTCTATCTCCAAATGCCTGGCATCCAACTCTAGTCTCTTTAGTACCAGCTGGATTTTTAAGTCCACTGCAGAAAGGTTGAGCTGTCCAATCTCTGAGGATATTGTATCTCCAGTGCCAGTCTGATTATCCTTCGCAGAAAGGTTGAGCTGCCCATTCTCTAAGGATATTGCATCTCTACTGCCAGTCAGATTGTCCTCCTGGATGTTGTTTTTTGATGCAGCTGTAACCAAGGCTGCAATCAGGTCTGCTTTAGTCAGGTTTCCATGCATCAGTCCCCTAGCCTGGTAAATCTCCAGCAGCTGGCTCCTTGTCAGCTTTCCATACTCTACTGCTGACATGCTGCCTGCTCACCCTGACTAACTAAGCTAACAAAAGAAATAAAACAATTGTGATCTGAACTCTGAGTATTCACTGCATGGCTGATTTAGAGTACAAAACACCTTCAGAGATCACTGTACATAAGCTACAGGATTTACTCTACCCACACCAGTATAAGCCAGTTAGTATTTGCCAACTAATTAATATGTGATGTGGATATCCACTGCAACCACAAATGTGAAGTGGATCCCACTACTGCAAACCACATGTGATGCCCACAACCTGGCCCAGCAATCAAGGAGCCTCAGTCCTCACCACTAACACCAGAGAGGGCATCTCATATGAGAGGAAAGGAAAACAAATACACACCGTAAAGTACAATTTCCCTTAAATGTCAACAAAGATCATAATCAGTCTGGGGCTGGTTGCTGCCTTGCTCCCCAGATCCCCAATAAAACTCCCCACTGGCACAGCTATAGGGTCTGGATCTCAGCCTAGCTGGCAAGCTAACCTCCAGTACCCAATATGTCCAACCAGCACTTCGTGTCCCTGCCCAAGTAGCTGACATATACACACACTTTGACACTTTGACATAAGTATTTATACAACTTCACAGACACTCCTGGGAAAGGCTGATACAGACTCTCCAGCTGTGCCCCATTACCCAGACTATGCGGTAGTAATTACTGCCACCACCAGCTAATAATTATCAGCTACGCAAAGGCCCTTAAAAGGCTGTCCCATTATTACTGGGCAATATTATTATTCAGTTGGTAAGAGTGACTAAACATTCTAAGGCTTATTAGAGTGGCTTTGTACAATAAACTCTATACATATGCAATGTACTCTAGAACTTAATTATCTCTACATAAACCAGTCACAGTTGAAAAGATTTTTTTAAATATTTAATAATAAATAATTAAAACACAAGACAACACTACTACACCGCAGTGCTACTCAAGAGTTCAGAGAGCACACAGAAACTTAAAACAATACAGTAGTAAAGTTCTGATATAACAGAAAAACACTTAGTCTAACTTTCTTCAAATTTCCTATCTATTACTACAAGAAAACATACTTCTGAAATAACTTACTTAAGACACAGAGTGATGATGAGATGGATATCAAGACAAAAATGCTTAATAATCTCTGGTTCTCACTGTAGCAATAAAGGACATTCCATATGTAAATTCTGGTCATTAACTTTAGCCTTAAAACAATAGGCAGAATGCTTACTCCAGACTCATCGACTCCAAGTTCTAACTTCAAAGAACATCATCATCATCATCTTCTTTCGGCTGTTCCCATTAGGGGTCGCCACAGCAGATCACCTGTTTTCATTTCTTCCTGTCCTCTGCATCTTGCTCAGTCACACCAACCATCTGTATGTCCTCTCTCACCACATCCATAAACCTTATCTTAGACATTCCTCTTTTCCTGTTACCTGGTAGCTTCATCCTTAGCATCTTTTTCCCAATATACTCAGCATCCCTCCTCAGCACATGTCCAAACCAATGTAATCTTGCCTCTCTGGCTTTGTCTCCAAACCTTCCAACCTGGGCTGACCCTCTAATATACTTATTCCTAATCCTGCCCACCCTCATCACACCCAGTACAAATCTTAACATCTTTAACTCTGTCACATCCAGCTCAAACTCCTGCCTTTTTGTCAATGCCACTGTCTCCAACCCATATAACATAGCTGGTCTCACTACCCTCTTGTAGACCTTCCCTTTCACTCTTACAGGTACTCGTCTGTCACAAATCACTCCTGACACACTTCTCCACCCACTCCATCCTGCCTGTACTCTCTTCTTCACCTCTCTTCCACACTCACTGTTACTCTGAACTATTGACCCCAAGTATTTAAACTCATCCACCTTCACCACCTCTACTCCTTGCATCCTCACCATTCTTCTGTCCTCCCTCTCATTCACAAACATATATTCTGTCTTAGTCCTGTTGACCTTCATTCCTCTTCTCTCTAGAGCATATCTTCATCTCTCCAGGGTCTCCTCCACCTGTTCCCTGCTCTCACTACAGATCCCAATGTCATCAGCAAACATCATAGTCCATGGGGACTCCTGTCTGATCTCATCTGTCAACCTGTCCATCACCATTGCAAATAAGAAAGGGCTCAGAGCTAATCCTTGATGTAACCCCACCTCCACCTTAAACACATCTGTCACTCCCACCACAGACCTTACCACTGTCACACTACCCTCGTACATATCCTGTACCACTCTTACATACTTCTCTGACACTCCTGACTTCCTCATACAATACCACAACTCCTCTCTAGGCACCCTGTCATATGCTTTCTCTAAGTCTACAAAAACACAATGCAACTCCTTCTGACATTCTCTGTACTTCTGCATCAACACTCTCAGAGCAAACATCGCATCTGTAGTGCTCTTTCCCAGCATGAAACCATAATGCTGTTCACTAATCATCATGTCCCTTCTCAACCTAGCTTCCACTACTCTTTCCCATAACTTCATGCTGTGACTGATCAATTTAAACCCTCTGCAGTTACTACAGCTCTGCACATCACCCTTATTCTTAAAAATCGGTACCAAAACACTTTTTCTCCATTCCTCAGGCATCCTCTCACTTTCTAAGATTTCATTAAACAATCTGGTTAAAAACTCCACTACAATTTCACCTAAACACCTCCATGCTTCCACAGGTATGTCATCTGGGCCAACAGCCTTTCCATTCTTCATTCTCTTCATAGCTATTCTTAGCTAATCCATTGTACTTCATGATTCAATATCCCTACACTGTCCAACCTTCTCTCCCTCTCATTCTCTTCATTCATCAACCCCTCAAAGTACTCTTTCCATTTCCTCAACACACTCTCCTCACTTGTGAGTATGTTTCCCTCATTATCCTTTATCACCTTTACCTGCTGCACATCTTTCCTGGCTTGGTCCCTCTGTCTAGCCAATCATTACAGGTCCTTTTCTCCCTCCTTAGTGTCCAATCTTTCATACAGCTCTTCATATGCCTTATCCTTAGCCTTCAACACCTCTCTCTTTGCCATGCAACTCATCTCCTTATACGACTGTCAACTTTCTTCATCTCTCTGACAATCCCACTTCTTCTTTGCCAACCTCTTAGCATGTATACTCTTCTGTACTTCCTCATTCCACCACCATGTTTCCTTGTCGTCCTTCCTCTATTCCAATGTGATACCAAGCACCTTTCTAGCTGTCTCCCTTACTAGCTCTGCTGTAGTTATCCAGCTATTTAGTAACTCTTCACTGCCACCCAGTGCCTGTCTTAACTCATCCCTGAACTCCACCTCACAATTACCCTTTTTCAATTTCCACCATTTGATCATCGGTGCTGTCCTCACACTTCCTCCTCCTCTTCTTGATCACCAACATCATACTACAAACCACCATCCTATGCTGCCTAACTACACTTTCTCCGGTCACCACTTTACAGTCTCCAATCTCCTTCAAACTGGCCTACATAAGATATAATCCACCTGTGTGCATCTTCCTCCACTCTTGTATGTCACCCTATGGTCCTCCCTTTTGCAAAAATACATATTTTCCACAGCCATGTCCATCCTTTTCGCAAAATTCACTACCATCTGACCTTCTGCATGCCTTTGTTTAACACCATACCTACCCATCACTTCCTCATCCCCTCTGTTCCCTTCACCAACATGCCCATTGAAATCTACTCCAGTAACCACTCTCTCACTCTTGGGTACAGTCATCACCACTTCATCCAATTCACTCTAACATTTTTCTTTCTCATCCATTGCACACCCAACTTGTGGATCATATGCACTAACAACATTTATCATTACACCATCAATTTCCAGCTACATAAACATCACTCTATCCAACACTCTTTTCACCTCCAAAACACTCTTTGCATACTGTTCCTTCAGAATAACTCCTAAGCCATTTCTCCTCCCATCCACACCATGATAAAACAATTTGAACCCACCTCCGATACACCTAGCCTTACTCCGCTTCCATCTGGTCTCTTGCACACACAATATACCAACCTTCCTTCTGTCCATCATATCAGCTAGCTCTCTCCCTATACGAGTCATACTGCCAACATTCAAAGTTCAGACCCTCATTACCACAGTCCTAGCCTTTCTCCTCTCTTCCTGCATTCAGCCATACCTTCCACCTCTTCTCTTCCTTCAGCCAACAGTAGCTCGATTTCCGCCAGCACCCTGATGACTAACAGTACTGGTGGCAGTTGTTGTTAACCCAGACCTCGACCGATCCGGTATGGAAATATTTACTGGTGACTGCATGAAATGATTTGGCAAAGTTTTACGCCGGATGCCCTTCCTGACACAACCCTCCCCATTTATCCCTGTTTGGGACTGGCACAAAGAAATGCACTGGCTTGTGCATCCCCAGTGTCTGGGTTCTAACTTCAAAGAACATACAAAACATAATTTTAATTTCAAAGGACATTTGAAATGCTTGGTTTAGTTTTACTTACAGCAGATGGCAATGCTGCTACAATCTTGAAGTTCACATTTTACAGTGTTTTCTTTCATTTGAGAACAAAAGCCTGAATTCTACTTTTATATTTACAAATGCCAGAATTATGTATCAAATTCGATTTGACTAGGCTAGCAGCCTTCACCCTTTTCTACCAGTCTTCACACCATGTCTGTCCTAACTCATAGTAATGTCAACAAAGATCCAGTCTTATTTCAGAAACACATATATTTTAGTGTGTTAGGTTTATAGGTTGTTACTAAACTTATGGCCAAAGGAGGCCATAGAGAAGCTCAGCCACATCACACAGTGCTGGGATATATACCAATAAAGGCCTAAAAATGTAACATGCACTCTCCAAAACACACAAGCATACTATTACATGTAAACATTAGCACAATTAATAGGCCTATAATTATTAGCATTACCTGCTATATGCATTCTTGTCACCTGATCAGGTCTTCCCTTTTACAGGTTATTGCATGTCATTGCCCAAGTACTACACCAGAACACTATTATGGCTGATCTGCATTTTTTGTCACAGGAAGCAGGTGTGGTTAAAGTAATGTTTATTTACAATAAATACTGCAAAAAGGGAAAATGCAATTCATACCAATCATTTTATTCTCCATTGAAAATAACTTTTCTTCTTAGGTTACTGCTTTGTTGACTTTTCATGGTTCAAGGAAAGAATAATCAGATGTAATTTTTCCCTTATAGACAGGGTTCTAGTGTAATAGCTATCATTATAAGTGTGCAATACTTAACACAGACCTCACAAACAAATAACACTTCTCCTTTAGTTCCACAGACAAGGATAAACCAAAATATATTGTCCTTCCACTTAGACATGAATAACTCCAGTTGGCTTTTCTTCTAAAGGTATCAGTTCCATTCCTTTGCAGGGATTAACATTATTGTATTGCTGCCTTTCCAGGATGGCTGCATGCTGATCAACAGCTTAACATCAGCTCTCCCATTGAAAAAAAAGATACTGAAACACAGGGTCTAGGAACTCTGCCACTTTTAGTAAATTCAGTTACTAGCTAGTAAGTGCATTGCCTAGATACAAGCAAAGATGAAATTAAATGAGCCTGAAAGAAAATCAGGTAGAAAAGGTGAAGAGAAAGCTCTGATTGAGAAAAATCCTATAGGTGTTAAGCAAAAAGCAGTTCAAGCTCCAGGGTTTGGTGCAAGGCATGTCTTCCAGTAATCTAAAGGAAAAATAAGTCAAAAGTGCTTAGAGCTGATCATAATCAACAAAATACTGTAGAGTATATCAACTCAAATAACACAAGGCTAGAAAAATGGAAAAAGCTTTAAACAGATATTCAGATGAGCTGATAAAACTAAAAAATAACAGGGCAAAATAAAGAAAAAGCTGACTGAGTATGAGACTACTCAAGAAGAGATGTTTCAAAAATGGCAGAAGTAGAGGACAGAGCATGCAGGAGGAACAGACTGTATTAATTTTATGAAGTTACAAATAAGCAACTGCAGTGGTATTCCACATCAGGATTTGTTAATTGATATGGCACATTGTGTGTATGCTCCAAACCTGGCCATGAGAAAGCAGCCAAGACCTGTATTAGTAAAGATATAATTCTACCAGCAGAAAGAGTTGATCCAGACAAAACTTGGAAAATGGCAAACTATTTAAAGTTGAAGACAGTATAGTGTTTGCAAAAATGATTATTCAGTGTACAGCAGGCAGAAAAGAAACAATTTATTCCATTAATCAGGGAATGTCAACAAACAGGTGTGAGATTCATGCTGCTGTATCCAACTGTCTTCAGAATACTTTCTTTCCTGGAAGATTAAAGTACATTTTTGATGCAGAACAGGCTAAGGAGGAAATACAAAAGTTTGCTCTTCGAAAAGTGAGCCATTAAGTAGAAGGGAAATCTGCTTCTCATTCTTTTAGTGGTAAAGCACATTTAGAGGCTTTGCCAGTGAAACCATTTCCACTGTTCCAAAGGAAAATACTTGAAAGACAGAGAAAAGTGCAGGAATTGATTAAAAGACTAGGGAGTATCTTGTAACGGAACAGGAATCGGAAGTTGGGAGATGGAGATGAACAGGAAGAAGACCATCAGCATGGACATTATTGAATAATGTAAGACAACAAAGCATCATTTGACATTTCACTTGTGAAATACAGCTATATAAGTAAAAGTGGAAAGAGTGGACTTTTGTTGACTTTGTTAAACTTGTGGGGAACTGAAAACCATTTGCCTCACTTCATGTCATTAATGTTTGGAAGGACACTGAGGGGGATGAGAAGAAAAAAGGCAACTCTAAGTAAAACAATTTCTGTTCTTAACAGTATTTCTATGAAAATGTTCACAATAAAATTGCATGTTTTATAGTAAAGTATTTTAGTTTTTCTTGTATGTGATAAAGTGACTAAAGTAAAGCAGAATACTTTTTTTCTGCTTCTTCGTCTTTCTTCTTTTTTAGAATTAAGAAATGTAGTTATTACAGTGCAAAAAGAAAATAAAGTCTAGACAAAAACACATTTAAGTTAGGCTATAATCTTTGGTTGTTGAGGTGGGAGATGGGGTGCAAAAGTACACAGATCATATATAGAAGTGATATGTTTTCTCTTACTTTTGCATAGGTGAATGGATTAAGACCCTTGGCTTAATATAATAAGTTTTAAGTGTAAACAGGTAAATATGAGAACATTGAATATAATGAAAAGTTTTCCTTTAGCAATAAGTGTTTCAGCTTGTCTTTTAGGCTGCAGTATGGACTACATTTTTTTTCTCTTGCCTTTCCATGGAGACACATTGATATGACAAAAAGGCCAGAACACTGGTTTCTTTAAGGCTGAAAGCTAATGTTTTCTGAAAAAAATCCAAGTTGTTTTCACATCTGGGAAGGGAATAAAGATAAAAAATAACAGACACTAATTAGTGTAAGTAGAAGTACAAGCAATAACATGCATCTTAACATGGATAACCTGAATTTTAGGTTGATTAAAGCCTATGTTAGCAGCTATCTATTTGGGATAAATTTTCCTGTTAGGAATGTTAAACTTCATTATTTGAAGAAGTGCATAGTTAATTATATATGTGTTAAGTTAGCAGGTTATGGGGCTATATGGAGAGTGTTTTTTTTTCTTTATGTGTTTTTATTAAAACATAAAGTCTTGTAAAAGGTGATATAGGTTTCAATGTTAATGATAAGAAAAATGCATACAGGCTTAAACTGTCTAACATTAGTTGGTGCATGTATCACAAAACCTGTAAATAGACATTTAAAAAAGGTGCCATATATAATAGGTGGGAATAATGACTTCTTACCATAATGGCAACACTTTCCATATTATCTTGAAATGCAAATGGTCTCATGGGTATAGACAAAAAAGGAAAGAGTCTTTAATTATATTAAGAAATACAGACTGCAAATAGCAATGTTACAGGAGACACATTTGGGAAGAATCAAGCAGAGTGAAGTTGCTGTCATTGTACTCAGTACCATATAGACTACTTACATGCAACTTATGTATGGTTTACGGGCTATCTCAGACCTAAATCTAATGGAAATGCTAGATATCCACAAGTCATATGGGACTAGAGTCACCCATTCTAGGGACCTCAATCTAGACTGTGACACAAACAGGACCTGCTGGAGAGTCAGATACATTTCTCAGAGTTTGCCACTCCTCTGGAATAGGTTTCCAATCCATATCAAGCAGAGCACCTCCATGACCTTGTTTAAGTGCAACCTGAATGACTAGATGGGAAACTGTAAATTTCTGCAAGGGATTGTCCTAGCATCTCTCCTGGACATAGGTAGTCCTTGCTAGAAAAACTTGGGCAAAGACGATATCTCTCATCTAGTATTACATTGGGTTATTAGCCTAGCAACATCCTATGATCCTATAAACCTATAAAGAAAGGATGTTAGGACTGATATTCAGCAGAACAGTAGTGACAAAGGAAAAGGAGAATGTTTATATTAATTGCTATTGGAGCTCCAAAAGTGATAGGAGTGGACAAAAAAGACAATAAGGCAGATTCCTGGTAGCAGGATGCTACTGGCAAGGGGTGAAGATTACACAGGCATGCATTTGTATTCCACCTAAAACTATAATGGAGCTTAAAAAATTGGGAGAAATAAAAATATTTCAGCAGGGAATATTACTTACAGTTGGAGACTGGAATTTCATTTGCAATGATAAGAATGCATCTGGGGGCCTAGAATGGAAAATATAACAAAACAGGTAAATAGTTGAAGACATTTATGAAAATATTTGGTATGAAAGACATGAGTTCAGTGACAGGGACTTGGATAGAACTTATGTATTATACCCCAAGGTACAATAACTGGGCTAGACTAGACAGAAATTATGTCTTTCAGGAACATGTATATGTAATTAAGAACTTTGACACACATCCAATAATTATTTCAGATCATATGACAATAATTATTAAAGTAAAAATACAGGGTAATAAAGTAAAGATGGGACACTGGTGCTTCTCCACCTAACTGTCAAAAAGAAAGGAATTTAAGAAATGGGTAGAGGAAATTATTTGGGAGTTATTAGGGAGGATAGACATTGCTACAAACGTTAGAGTTAATGAGTAAAATAAAATTAAAGTGGAGTTGAAAAATAGAGTAGTAATAAAGAAAAAAAGAGGTCTGGTTAAGAAGTAAGAAGAATTATTTAGAGGGACTGACAGTGGTTAAAGTTTTACAGAACAAGGAAATCTGACAGAACAAGAAAAGGTGCAATTGCAAAGTGTTAAAGAGAAAATAAGTGAGTACCTGCATAATATGCAAGAGTTTAGAAAGATTGCTGTTAAGCAACAGTTTTTTATAATAACTCCAGAGCACAAAAACTTTTGCCACAATGACTTAGGCAACATGAAGTAGAAAGGGTCTTTGCCAGACTTAGGGAACCTATGATAAGAAAAATACCCAGAGATCCTTAGAGGTATTAGATATATTTCGGAAATTTTATGAAAATTTGTATAAAGTAGAGAAGTGGGAAATCAAGGAAATACACAAATGGAATTATTTAAGGAAGACTTAAATATGCCAAGTTTAGAGGCAGATGAAGCTCAACAATTAACAGTTAAGGGAGGAAGAAATGAGATGAAAATGGTGACATATAACCAATCTGCAGGAAAGTGTCTAGGAAAAGATGGTATTCCAGTGTGAGTTTGGATGCCAGGAGAGAAGAAAGTGATAACGATCAGGAAAGTTTTGTTTAACAGCATTTCAAAAGCATGGGAGGCACCAACATCCTGGAAAAAAAGCTGTGGTAGCTGTAATATCCAAAGTTGGTAAGGACCCATCAGATCCTGCTTCATATAGGCCCATTTCAATTTTAAACCATGATTAGAAAGTGTCTGTAATGGCCAATAGAATGGGAAAAGGTAATGCCAAATTGATAGATATGGATCAATGTGGTTTTGTAGAAGGGAGACAAGGATTTAACAAAATTAATAGAACAATGGTGATCCAGAGAGAAGCTGAATCTGAGAAAATATCACTGTTGTTGATGGGTGTTATGCAGACAAAACATTCAAAAAAGTAAGCTGTGATTTTATGAGTAGGCAATGGAAGCATTTCCTGAAACAATAATAAGGTTACTTAGAAGGATATAGGAAGGAAAAAATCAAACTGGGAGGCTTCATCTCTGATAAGTTGTGTCTGAACAGATGAACTAGGTAGGGATGTCCTTTTTCCCTTTGTTATTTGCATTATATTGAGAACCATTAAAAAGAAAATAAGGAACTCAGAAATTCAAGGATATAATTAGTGAGGTGTCTAAGAAAAGTTTGCTTTATTTGCAGATGATATTATTTTGGACCGAATGGAACCAGAAAATGACATGTCAGTGTGTGAGACATTCTTCTGGCCCAATGCTACAAATCTGGACTACATCATGACAAAGGGCTTTAAATATCCATATTCCCAGATGCACCTTATTAACTCTAGCCTCCTTGCATGTTTCTGCATCATTATCCGTAAAGACACAATCTATCATTATGCCTCCTGACACTTCTTAGATAGCATATTTAAAATGACATTACACCATTATACTGTATTGCCCTCACCCAAGTGTGGAACCATTAGTTTGAGCTTCAGCCGATGAGATTTAAGTCTGGGATAGCCCATCTTGCCTTCAGGTGTCTATAGCCCAGCTGAAGCTTGATCTTGATTCTATATGGATATAGGATTAAGATAGCTTTGGATTGATGTCCTTGTATCAAAATAGCCATTCAAGAGGATCATGATCCATGTACAAGAAAAAAAAAACTTTTCTCAAGTGGTGATCTTTGGGTGTTTGGGACACAGTTAATATCTGATCACTCTTTTGATACACAATTTGCATTTCTTGATGCTACTAAGATTCCTATTGATCTAGTAGATGGACTGCCCCCACCACCACAACCTTAGATAAGGTTGTACCTATGTCTACAGGTGAGGCATCCATATGTATTAGGAATTGTTTTTAAAAGTCAGAATATGTGCTCTAAACATATCATTTTGTTTTTATTTCAAGGTTTATTCCATTCCATCTCTTCATGTCACCTTTTATGCAGTCTTACCTTTTGTCTGGTCATTATTGAGTAAGTAATGCTGTCAGAATCAGGAACATACTTTGAGTTAGTTGGTAACCATGCCCTAAAAACTTTAACTTGCTGTTTAGTGGTTGCCATGAACCAATTTTTTAAATGCTTCCACTTTTTCAGACCGTGGTCACAAGCTCTCAGCCTTTAACATAACCCAAATAGCAGCTTCTTCAGTTCCTAACTTACTCATAGCTACATTAGCTTTAAATGTGGCCTGCTGCAGAGAGTTTAAAATGGTTTGAACTTTGAGAAAATAGCTTTTCCAGTCTTCAGAGAGTAGCACATCATCATCCAGGAAGGCTGCTGCAAATTCATGCCAATGGATGGACAAAAATTGTCTCCATATTACTAACTCAGTAAAAAGGATGGACAACAATCGATCTCCATATTACTAACTCAGTAAAAAGAACTCATCAGAAACTTGGACACCTTTTCCTTAGCAAGAAATATTTAACTAACACTGCACCAATAACTCTCTTCCAGGCTTTATTACTCCCAACACTCCTGTACAGCTACCACATATTCACAAACCTACATTCTACACTTATTTCCAAGCTTGAAACTACAAATGATAAGATTGCCAGATTTGCAGCTAACCAAACCTACAAGTCACACCACCGCTTAGCACTACAACAACTAGCCTGGCCATAATTCCCTCAGCTGCTCCAACTATACCAACTACAAATCATCCACTCTATCCTCTATCTACCCTCCTTCTGCCCCAACCTCTCCACTATCATATCCAAGTATTCCCCTGCTAGGACGCTACACAGCTCAAATCAAAAATTATTAGACAACTACAAACCTAAAACCAAAATAGGCTGCCTTCTCTATAACTATAACCTAGCTACATCCTGGAACCAACTCCCCTTGGAAATAAAATCACTCCAGCATAGTAAAAGTTTCAAATTAGCCACAAGGAAATACCTAAAAACAAAATGGTCTGGACACTGTAGCCAACCACCCTGAAACCACCATCCTTTCACCTATTTCACCACCTCACTCTTAATGTATCTCTAACACTATTCCCCTGCCTCTTCTACCTCTTCCCTTCCTCTATCTCCAACCACTCTTAATTCTTACAGTCTCAAAACAACCTACCTGTCTAGTCTGTCTCCTATACTCTACCTCCACTACATGTCCAACTAGCCAGTCTTACTTTCCTTTCTTGTTTCTAAACTGCTATACAGCTAGATCCTACCCACTTTAAATAAGCATCTGCATATTAACTCATTTTGCTCTAAGCAGCTAAAATAATATTTCAACTAGTCACATTTTCTTCTGCTAATTGTTTAAAACCTTGTTTGTAACAACTCACATACTCGTCTGCCAATTGTTAATACTCTGTATTTTTGAATTGCCTGAGGAGCTTTTTTTCTCTCCAGGTCTCTACTTGTAAGATCCTACAGCTGATTGTTACTACTATGTTACTAAAATTTAATAAATTGTTTTCTAGTCTGGAGGATCTTTTCTCCCCGGGTCTCTGCTGAAAATGAGCCAAAAGCTCAGCCAGACTAACTCAGTTAACAAATGTAAAATAAATAAATAAAATAAACAATCCCAATGAAGACAAAAAAAAAAAACAAAACAAAACTAATTCACTGAAATTCATTTCAGCAAACCATGCAGGAAGTCGTTTTATAAATGGGCTTGTTCCTGTATGACTGATGTTGGAAGCATGCTGCCCCTTCATACTTATATATTCCAGCTCTGAGCTTGGAAAACAGTGGAGAATGTTGAAAACTCCACTACTGCCAAAGTAGTTTAGAAAACTTTGCCTCAGCCCTCATACTTTAACTGGCATCTCTGTTGCTGTAATGACATGTTCCTGGTTGTTGACTAACTGGTTTAGATATAAGGATTTGATCCATAAACATTTGGAATTCTCCAGGTGTGGAAGTACCCATCAGGTGTTAAAAATGTCACTTCTTTTTTTTTTTAGTGTCTGGGGATAATGTGATTTGTGACGAGCCTTTGGTTAAGTTCAAAGTAGATAGAAACCTACCCTGTCCCAATTTTTTAACTAACTAATCTGCTCAGGGAATGGGATATGAATCATAAATTACTGCTCTAAGCCCACCAGCTAGGATTCCAGGTCATCCTCCTTTGTTAGTTTTTTTCACCATGGGAGGCATATTAATATAAACATTTGTTGCTGTGGTTGAAAAAGCTTTAGTAAGACTTTATCCTTACACCTTAATTAGCATATACCTTAGCCTTTTTACCTTAACCAGCATTTTCCATACATTTTCTATGACGAGGTTCATCAGGAAACAGCAGCAGAAAAAAAAATCTTTTTGCTAGTCACATAGAACCAACAGTAGAAACTCCACTTCAAGGCAATGGTAAAAGTTCCATAAGGAATTAATAGCCCAAATTGTAATGCATTCAGCAACATGTGTATACGAGGAAAGGTGTACAGCAAGTTCTTGGCTAACTGCAAGTGAATGCAGTATGCCTGAAAGTTTATGGAAGCAGTGGAGGCAGCAATGCAAAAAAAAGATCACTCATTTTGATCAATTCATCCAGAAAGAAAGTAAATAAATATTTTGACTTTAAACTGAGTTTTCTCCAGTATATCACTATCTCTCTCTCCAGCTCTATCATCTCTCTTCCTGTCTATCTATCTATCTATCTGTCTATCTATCTATCTATCTATCTATCTATCTATCTATCTATCTATCTATCTATCTATCTATCTATCTATCTATCTATCTATCTATCTATCTGTCTATCTATGTATCTGTGTATAGTCTTCTTAGTCCATTCATTAATGAGCTGCACTGCAGATAAACTCTAGGCTGTGGGCTTCTTTCAGGAATTCCAGTTCCAAATTTTACATATTTTGATATGTCCATCAGGCACATGTTTACAGCAGGCTCCAGTCTGGGCTGTCATACTCCATGCCTACTGCTTCTTCAGCCAAGTTTCTTCTTTCTGCAGTGATGATCTTCCACTTGAGGAAATAAACTCCTTTTGTCTGCTTGCAGGTTTCTTCCATGTCATTAGTGTGCTGTTAGCTAGCTAATACAGAGATATTCCTGAATAACACTGTGGGATCTTTTCATTTACAGGGCACATTTAAAGGCAAGTATTCATTTTGTCAAACTAGCATGCTATTGATTTTTTATATGTATGCATGTGTGTGTGTGTGTGTGTGTGTGTGTGTGTGTGTGTGTGTGTGTGTGTGTGTGTGTGTGTGTGTGTGTGTGTGTGTGTGCATGTGCACATGCGAGAGAGAGTATGTTTGTGTGTGTTTGTATATTAATGTTTTGTGAAAATAACATGTAGAAACAGGGACAGTATACCCCTCTACAGACAGAGTACTAGGCAGTGGTAGACAAAAGAAGCAGCTTTGACTTAAAGGATTTTTTTCTATAACTGGAGATTTTTTTAATGTGTGTGAAATATAGTAGGCAATTATTTTTAATGACAGAAAAACATGTGCATTGTCAATTTATTACTTGATTATATCTATTAAGTAACAGCTACTTCAAGGGTATATCCACCCATTACTACAATTGTTGACATCCTTATAAATAGTCCAAACTTAACATACATTTGTACTGCACTTAAAAATAAAAACATGAGTTGCTATCCATTTTTTTTGTTGTATTCCTTAAGACACTGTTCATCAAATCCTCTAAAGCTAGCTATGAAAACAGAATTGCAGTAGATAGTAAAGACAAGCACAAGGCCTTCTATAGTTATGTAAAGAATCTCCATGGCAATACCCAGATTTGCTCTGAGCTACTGCACAATGGTACCTTCTATACCGAGCCAACAGATATTGCCAGGATACTGGTCAACAGATTCAGTGCCAACTTCACCCCCCCCCCCCCCAAAGGACCAATCACAATATCAGTAGATTGCCAGTCACCCAGTATTACTGCTGCACAGTTTAAAACAGCACTGTCCAAGGCCAAGAATACAGCTTCTATGGAATCTGATAATATCCCTGGCTGTATTCTACATGAACTACAGAGTGAACTGGCACCTCACCTGTGTGTCCTGTTCAATCACAGCCTCACCTCAGGCTTTTTCCTACCAAATGGTGCACTGCTACAGTCATCCCTCTCCACAAAGAAGGAATGACTACAGACCCTGGGAACTATCACCCCATTAGTCTGATGAGCCTGATATGCAAAGCTATGGAATGCATCATCATGGACCTAATAAACAAGGATATAGGGAATCTCCAAACTCTCGATCCCACACAGTTTGGTTTTTTGAAGGGTAGATTATGCCTGCTCAACTTGGTTGACTTCTTTAAGTCAGTCACCAGAGCTGTGATGAATGCAGTGTGGTTCATGCAACCTACCTTCATATGTTCAAGGCTTTTGATACCATTCCCCACTCAGGAATCATAGAAAAAGTCACTAAGCTAGGCATCAACCCTATAACACTAGGTGGGTTGCAAACTGTCTCACAGATAGAACCCACAGTGTGAAAGTAGCTGACACCAAGTCAGACTGCCAACTAGTCACAAGTGGAGTCCCACAGGGTTTGGTCCTGGGTCCTCTCCTGCTTGGTATCTACTTCTTTGAAACCCAGGCCAACACAAAGGGACTCTGGCTGATAAAGTTTGCAGATGATTGCAAGCTGTAAGTTATTTTTAACTCCCCAAGTGATGTTGACATCCTGCAAAATGGCCTCACTGAGACCAACAACTGGTGTCAGAACCATGGCCTTAAGCTCATTGCCAAAAATGTGTCATCATCTCCTTTGGGAAAAACCTGGTTCCCATGAATTACCACATTGATGGTAGTCCACTGAACACAGAAGGCGATATAAGAGATTTAAGAACACAGGTTTACAGCAACCCCTCTTTTGATCACCACATTGCCACTGTGGTTAGAAAGTCCTTCTATGTGGCACATCTTATTGCTATGGGTTTTGCATCCAGGAAGAAAGAAGTCATTGTCTCCCTCTACTCTTCTCTAATTAGACCAATCATTGAGTACAATGCTCTATTTGATATGTACCTCACTAGACACCTGCAACAACTGGAGAGGCCACAAACATACCTCACAAAGAGGATCCTAGGCCTTAAACACTTGTCCTATATGGACAGACTCAAAAAACTTCAACTATTCTCTGTCTCATATCAACTACTTAGAGGTAATCTCTACCTGACTTACAAAGCCATGTCTGACCCAGCTCTGTTAGAAATGGTACATCTAAAGAAATCTCAATCCCTCCACACCACATGCTCCAGTGACCTCAACCTCATTACCACAATTAACAGAACATGCTGAATGGACAGGTTCATAACCCAGAGACTGCCCATGCTATGGAATAGACTTCCCATACATGTCAAGCAGAGCACCTCACTGACCCTCTTCAAAAGAAATCTTGATGAGTGGATGAGAAACAGAAAATTCACCCTGTGGATAACTCGAGTCACTCTACTCGACAGACGCACTGGGAACTAAGGTCGGGTGGCACTATGTCAGGGAAATCCTATGGCTAGGCTTGTAAAGGCCCCAGGGCCATTAGCCTAGTACAGACCTATGAACCTATGAACCTATATGTCATTTTAATCATTTCATAAGGATGCTATGTGCCATTGTACCTCAAGTTTACAGTTTCATACACATGCTATAAAATATGTTTATGCACGCTCACTTTATATGTAAATTAAGCAATAAACTATAGGTTTCTCCTACAAATTTTACTTTACAAAATTGTAAATTTTCCTGACAAGAAACTGTCATGCAGTCTATAATCTGTGTTCTTCAAACTAACCACATGTTTGCAATAAGGTGCATTTTGTAATATTTATTTTGGTATTTGACTTCTATCAAGCTTTTTTTCACAGCTGGTGTACAGCAGTAAAAGCCAGTATAATGAAATGAATATACTACAGTTCATTAATTCTGACCACATTAACTACTCTGCCTTGTGAGTGGCTAACAGTGAAAAATGTTATACATTCAAGCTACGGTATAATTTCCTGGGCATATTTAAAAGTATGCTTTTCTTGTACAGAAGAGTGATTCTTATTTTGCTATAATGAATAACTATAATCCTTTGCAAATACATTCCTTAGTTTCCATGGAAGCAAATTTTCTTTGCACATTATCACCTCAGAATCAGAGTAACACAAGTAAATGGTAGAATGACTGATTTGTTGACTTGAGGGATTTAGTGTGATAAAGTATCTTCATGGCTTCACAACTCCTTGTGCAATACCATACAATGGGTTACAGCCAACATTGACTTTCTAATGCTGTTATAACTGTTTAGACAGACAGAGAAGGAAATATACTAAGCTGTATCGTTCTACCATGTGATGAATGTCTCGCTTTTTTTTTCTGGTTTACACATTGAATCTGCTAACACACATATGACAAATAATTTATTATAACACATATAAAAACAGGTTTGTAGTTACTGCAGGAAATACTGAGTGTTAATAAATGAGAATTTCCTTACACACAGCAAAAAAAACGTTCATCTGCTGAATGTGTTGCTAATGACAGAGCTTTTTTTTTTTCTTTTTGCCCATTCTTGTTAAATATGGCAGGTGGTAAATTAAAATATGTGGCAGTCAAGAGACTGTACAAATAAGTGTGCAATAATTCCACTGTAATGTAGCAATCACTAGAGTGCAGCAAGACTTTATGTAATATTCATTTAAGAAAGGGACTACATTTAGCATACTATCTGAAGTTCTGAGTGTCTTGGAAGGAATAAGGTCCACATCTGAATATATCATTTGAACACTGGCCATTCAATTGGATATACAGCTTTGAGCATAGTTTACAAACTGACTGATCTGGGCAAAACCCACTACAAAGCTCACTGAATTGACATCTGGCCCACAGAGAGGACCCAAGAATTCAAGATTGGTGAGACCATGTCCACTAACCTCAGGGGTCCAGGCTTGAACTGTTCATTATTAAAATCTACTTCTTGGAGGTAAAGGCAAATGTCAAGGGCCTTTGGCTGACCAGGTTTGCAGATGACTGCAAATTGGGAGCTATCATAGATCCCCCCATGACACAAACATCTTACAAGCAGGTTTAACACAGACAAATGACTGCTGCCAAAGTCATGGATTAAAACTCAATGACAAGAAATGCATTACAGTGCCTTTTGGAAAAAATGCCATCCAGATTAATTACTCCATTAATAGTACCACTCTATGAGTTGACCCAGTCTTCAGGGATCTGGAAACATATGTAGACAGTAATCTCGCCTTTGACCAACATATCATCAAGGTAGAAAGAAACTCATTCTATGTCACCTAGCTTATAAGTAAGAGAATGGAATCCATTCCAAGGAAGTCATAATGATACTTTATCCTTCCTTTATCAGACCAATCACTGAGTATAATGCCCCCATTGGCATGTAGCTGACTAGACTTATGTAACATGTGGAACACCCACAAAAGTTCCTTATCAGGAGAATCCAGGGTATAAACATATTATCCTGTCGAGATCATATTAAAGTCCTAACTCTATCCTGCAGGTTACTGAGAGACAATCTATATCTGCCATACAAGGCATCCTCAGATCCAGCTGTGATGAACCTTTTGCATATCCACAAAAAGAACAGCATCAGAATCACTAGATCCAAGGATTTAAATTCTGCTTGTGACATAAATAATCTATGTCAATGAGACAGATGTGTCTCAGAGGATAGCCATGGTTTGGAACAGGGTCCAGATCCATGTCATTAAGCATAATTGTGACAAATGGATGAGAAATCAAAAATGCACCCGGGTCTGGCCCTAATGTCTCTGATAGACAGAACCAGACAATAATGCTCAAACTAATATGCCCCCCCCCACACACACACACACACATAACCTTTAGTAACTTCCTAATTAGCTTAATAAATGCTCATGAAAGACAGGATCAGATTTGGATTGGATTACACTCCTAGGCTTATAAAGGCCCTGGTGGTCATTAGCTTTGTATATACCTAAGAACCATTAAACCTGTGAACCTATATCTTTCATCTGTCCAGGTTTTTACAGAAAGTCCAAATGATTGCCTCATATTTTGTTGTGGTCTTCATAACATTTGTGATTTAATGGAAAGTCACTGAGAAATGAAGTCACTAAGTAATCACATAAATTTGATTTTCAGAATTTCAATCCTTCAGAAAATCTATGCTAACACAAATCCTGTTATTCTAACAACTTTCTAGGTGAATAAGAGCAATATTTAAATTCTGTCCCTATTTTGAGGCTATTGTTACACCATTAGTTTAGGCTTTGTCAAGATTTAATTCACTAAGAGTTTGAGAGATATGCAAACCTTCCAAATTCCACCATCCTAGATTGAAATCTTAATTATCCTGGATTTATTGTCTGTAATAAAGTCATCCAGTGATGATGTTCTTGGCAAAACAAAGAGTACATTTCTCCATTTCAGTGACCAATTTAACATTTGTATTATATGCAGTGTCCATTTCCTTAAATAAGTATTTATTTAGTTATCCATCACTACTGTCTTCTGTGGTATTTTGGTTATGGCTCAGCACCTTCACCATCACGGTATGGGTTTGATTCCCAATCAAGGAAGCTTCTCTGCATTTCCAGTGTCAATAACACAACACATGACACACTGTTCATAATGCAAAAAAGATCAGAAGGGGTAAGGGTTGCATTCTTGCAACCAGTGTTTCATTTCAATTGAGATAGCATTGTGATTAAGAAGACAGTTTGCTACTCTATTTTCTCTGCATTCAGGAGTGCATATTTCATACTTGTTGTTATACTGAAATATTTCTTCATAGAAAGGATATGCATTTTCCCATATAGAGACACATAACACCTTGAGTTAGGCAGGCAGTGAATCCTATATTGTCAAAGACGCAAGAAGCTGAGTCGGCCAGAAATTAATTTATGAGCCAAAGGAGGCATAAACAGGCATCAAGGAGGCACATATTATGATCAGAATGAGACATACCTTTCCTTCTTCTAACAAATATTAGCCTTCCTCAGGTAATGAATAGAAAATAAAAACAAACTAGTGCCTCTGGGTAACTTGCCATATACATATGGTTGGTATTTTTTATTTTGGCAATGCTGATCGCAGTCTGAACATGAATGATGGCACAATCTCTGGATATTTGCTCCTTTTGACTCTTTACTGCTGGGCTTCTGACAGAGCTTTAATGCACAGTCTGGAGAAGATGAAAGTAGACTACAGAAAGTCAGAGATGACCACAAATCTATTTCTATCTGGATGCCTTCTGATTCAGTGCAGCTCACTCACTTCCTTGGCTTTCAAGAAAAAGGTCTGCAGTATTCTAGATTCTATTGAGATTAGAAGTTTAACTTGGTAACTACTTGAGCTTTGGTTTCATTCAAGTATTAGGGTATCTGTTAGATTGGCCAGATTCTGTGGGGTGTAACCTCAATAAATTTTAATAACTGGCATCTTGTATAAATGTTGCGACCTTCAGTGCTGCGAGCGTTAATAAACAAGACACAGAAGGCAACAGGAGACTACAGAGAAAGTGAAGAAAACCACAAAGCTATTTCTATATGTGTCTGTACTGATTCAGTTTGTTGCAAGGACTTTAGCATTTTCTAGGTCTTGGGTCTGCAGTGTGCTGCATGTTTAGAGTCTACAAATCTGTATGTGTGCTTTGTGTGTTAATGACCTACTTTTTGTAGGTCTCCTAGGCACCTTCTCTGGTTGAATTACAGCTCTAATTGCCTTGTTTATCCAGTGAAGCCTGACTTCTTAGCCCTTTGTTTTAACTTTGAGGCCATAACTGTAATCCACAGAAAGGTAAAATGGTTACAGCAAATTTGGGGAATATACATTAATACCATGCAATTGTGGTACCCTGGAGTATAGCCATAATCCAAGAAATAATCATAATTATAGTCTATGTCATTGTCAGTGATATGAAAGGCATAACACTCCAATAAATATAACCTTCTGGCTTGCTGTGCTTCAAATATGTTTGAATATTTTTGTGCCTTCTGGGTTTGAAGATTTCGGCCTCACAATTCTTTTCCTCTAATACTTTTATTGTAAAACTCAGCAAATTAAAAAGAATTCTAATCCTTTAGGATATTCAGTGATTCAAAGAACACAGCTACATACAAAAAAGTAAATAAATGAATAAATAATGAAGTTGTACAAGATAACTGCATCTGATATTTCCAAGAGCAAAAGAAAAATGGATTGTAGCATTTCCACACTATGTGTTGTACATGCTACTTTTCTATTCTTTCTTAGAAGCATGTAAATATAGTCAAGTAAAACCCAGTTTTTTGTCTCTTAATTTTTGTCAGAAGATAATTTCTCAGCAAAAAAAAAAAAAAAAAAGGATTGGCAACTCACTGTTTTAAAAAATCTACAATTCAGTTTATCCAATCACCCCTTGTTTGGCCATAAGAACAGAAAATAAAATAATCCACTGAAAAGCATGTCCCCCACATGATTCTATTTACTTTCACATCTTGGCCACCATGTAGAAAAATCCTGTTATATATCTAGAAGAGATTTTCTTTCTGAAGTTAAATCAGATGTTCACCCAAATTCATATCTTCTCTGTCCTCTCCCTTCGTCTGATGACACTCCTTTCCTACCTTTCACAATGCCTCTCAACTGTCTCTTTCACTTCCACAGTTGTCCTTACTGGCTTCCCAACATCAACATTCTAAAAGAAGAACAGCACTACAAAAATCACACTATGAGCATAAAATGTATCTTTATCCCTATACCCATTTTCCTTGTGGAGGAGGACTACCATATATTTTATCATTATCTTATTCCATCCCTGTCCATACCTCTTCTAACCTTGTAAATTGTACTCTTCTACAACACTAATAAACAAATTACTTGTCCCTGTCTCCTAACATCATTCTGCTCAGTCATAACATGCCCCTACCCCAGCTTGTTTTACCATTTCATCACCACTGATACTTCTTGTAATTTCCTTTATAAGCCACACTGCCACCTTCAGCTAGTTCACCACTCCCTTCCTCTCATTAGGCTGTCCTTCCTCTGCCCACACTTTCCAGATAAAGTAAACCCTGAACTCTTTTCCGCATATGTACCCTGCTCTTTAGTTTTTTTTCAAAATACCATCACAGATGGATATAACCTACCTCCTGAACCTCTATCTCTTACACTCTGCTGTGCCTGTCAATTAGACTGCTTTTAATTTCTTAGATGTCCAGTACCACCCATGTTGTAATCTGAGATGCCATCATAAACCAGACCAATTCTCCATAGCTCATGATCTATTCTCCAGTTCACCTTCAACAAATTACAATTACCTCTCATTTGGTTTTCTGAATTCAACGTCTGCTTATGTTTTGGTAAAGCCTTACTCAATTAGCTCAGGCACAGATCCTTATATATAAGTTCTAGTCTTCATTTTTAATTGACTACAACCTCTTTCTCCTTCTTGTTACCTTCAGTCATTCACCAATGTTTCGGTAGTCCATAATGTCCCAATATAATAACCAATCTCTCCACTTCACCCCTTACACTGATTCCAGATTGAATGTCTTCTTACTACCAATCTACAATAAATCTCCTAGATGAAGTTGCTCTTTTTGACCTCTAGGAATCTAAGACATCTCCAAAAAGATCACTTTTCACCAATTTCTCTAAATTTTTTCTTCTCAATTTCAAAATCCAATCCCCCTCATTAGTTCATCAACATACTATCTGTATTGCTCATTCTTGCCCAACAAATCTCTCATTCACATAGAGTTTCTGCTTTCCCATTTGGTTCATTTCATAAAATTATTTTCCAGTCCATTTAAATTATAATTTATGTTTATGACTACTATGTATCTCCTGAAGTTGGACAGTCTTCCTCGTATGCATTCCCTTTTGATTAAAATGGCACCTTTGATACCTAAAAATAAATCTATTGCAATACCACAGAATAATGCTTACTACATCTTTATGTGAACTAACAATTACATATCTTAACAAGTGCAAAGCCAATGGTAAAATGTACACTTTTACTTCACCAATCCATCTTCCCTACATATTTACTTTACCTTTTAACAAACCATACATCTTAATTAAAATTGCCATCAAATTATTCTCCTTACTGCATTTTAAAAACTGAATTAATTTTTACAACTAAAATGTATCACTTCCTTGTGACTGCAGGAGGTATACTCTTCTTGTTCCTGTCTCCTGTCATCACTATCAGCAATTTTTGGATGAATTTGCAAACTGGAATTATAGGCAAATACTTTGAGTATTTGATTAAATTCTGTAAGCATCACATTGACATCAAACATTGACACTATGTGGTCTTCAGCAAAAAATATTAAGTTTGTTCTTATCTCCCAATTTGCAACAGCTTGGCATATTGGAACACACTCTCTTCCCAGATTTTTCCATCACAACTGAAAATAAACATGCCAAAAATGGGCATCTTTGACAGATTCCTTATTCTAACATTAGCAGGCATGAGAGCTCCATTTTCATCAATGTCCTGACATATACCCTATGATATAGGTTCCCAGGTTATTTCTTAGCTTACAGCCAAGGATACTTTTGGGGAGCTTAGCCATATCACCCAGTACTGGGGGGAGACTAACAATGCTTCAATTATGTAGACTGTCTCTGTATAACCTCAATGAAAATTTGTGATCACCCATCCAGTCATCCAGACTGGTATTAACAATTACCAGGGAGGCAAAGTCAGCTTGTTCATAAAATGGGGCATTCATTAGGTTAGCTATCTGTCATGCTATCTGCTATTGTTGATTTAGTAGTATAGGTTTCAGTATCAAAAGTGGGTGTTTTCTTTTTCACTAGTTCTACTAGGTGAAGGAGTTCAAAAAGCAATGAATCATCCACAGCATGCAGGTTAAACAGATATCACATCTCAGGCATTTGTTTGACACTGAGCAGGGAAACTGGGCTTTTAGTCTATCAGAGTAACTATGAGTCTTGGGACCTGTAATTTTCTTAATGAAGAAACACTGAGGTATTTCAAATTGGTTTAGGTGTTTAGTGATGTCCCTAACAAACACTGCATTATATTCAATGATTACCCTAATGCAAGATGAATAAAGTGGGATTGTAACTTCTTTGGACCTTCTGGAGATATCAAAAAAAGATAAACTGTGCATTGCAGAAGGATTTTGTAAATTTCACTGATACTTGCAATATAATGCCCTTAACCCCCCTCTGTATCCAGTAAATAAACCTTCCCATAAGATCTGTGCAAACATTTGTAAAAACATTTCGCACCTATATCAAGCACTTTCTGGAGACCAACCAAAACAATTCCCACTTTCTCTATGGATGTCTATCTGCTCATTTTACAACATCCACCAGTAACAAGAATGGTCCACAGAACACCACCATTACACAAAGCCCACTTGAGCCTTGTCTGTAATAAGTGAAATTACCATTTTCAACCCTATAGGTCATTGTTCATAGTTCAAGGTGTAACTGTGTTCAGGCCACAGGCCATGTTAGAAATCAGACTTCACATTTGCAGAGTATTCCTAACTGACAACCCATGAAATCTACTGACATCTTAAAAGTGTCCACAAAGTTGGATGTATGGATATGATCTGGAAGTTTATTTTATAAACAAGCAATGATATATAAAAATAAAAAAACACAATTTAAACATCTTTACAGTTCTACAATAACTAAGATGGTGACAAAGACCCCTATCTCATTAACAGCCTTTCTGAATGAGTTAACTTCAAGCAAAGCAAGATTCTTAACTCCTTGTTGTGCATAACTGTGAACAAGAAGTATAATGTGACATTTGTAACTTGCTAGTCTACTGAACATAAGACCAATGTTGAAATCTGTCAGAATAGCTAAGATCTTGAACATCATGTAGGTGTATAGTAAGTTTTCTTTGTATTCCTTTGAGGAGACTTGTATCTCCAGTGGAACAGAACCAAAACATAACATTTTGACTCAATAATTAGCCTAACATAGGTGACACGTAGTTTTGTAAATAAAATAGATACTCTGTACTGAAAACTTCAGAATCTTACTTTTCCAGTGAAGTTTTTATTTTAAAATTCAGTTTGGCAGAAGTGTGGTCATTTTATTGGCCAGAGGACTCAAAATTCAGTTTTTAATGTAACTAGAGGCTAAACTTGCATAAAAGCACTCATCAGGCCGTCAAAACCACACACACAGCACTCCTCACACATAGCACACAACACACTCATAGACCAACATATCCTGAGGCACTGAAATTCAATCTTCAATCTAACAACATGCACAGCCCTCAGTTAGTGTGGAGCCAAAGCTCACAAGGAAAAAAAACAAAACACACTTACACTTACCTCTACTCTAGACCTCATTGTAAGAGACACCATTCCCTCCCCCCCTCTACCAGGCTGAAATAAAAAAAGATAATTTAGCTCCTATCTGGGGTGGCATCCAGCAAATGCACTGCCCTCAGCCACTGCATCACAGGTGTCAGTATGTTTCCATCATAATCCATGATGTACCTCCCTAGACTATATAAGCATCACTAGTGTCATTCTATGGATAGTTGCTTTTAGGGAGTTTTTGTTTTTGCCCCCCTTTATGCTTTCGAATACTGGCTAAAAGTTTATCCTTCCCAAAAGAACCTTTTTTAAGCAAAGCCAAATCGACAAACCTAAATAAGATAATGAAGCAGTGGATACCAAAACCAAAAAGAATATGAAACTAAAAGTATTTTATTTTATTCACTCCAATAAGTTAAAGCACAGAATTCACACTTTGATTTTCATTGGAAAAGAACAGTATGGCCTTATCAAAATTTAGTAATAAAATGTCAAAAACCAGGATATATGTAAATATATATATATATATATATATATATATATATATATATATATATATATATATACAGATATAGATATATATAGGGTACATATTATGTTATCGAACTTTTAAAAGTTCGAACATCATATGGTCGACACCATATGATCAAATTTTTAAAAGTTCAAGCGTTTCAATGGAGATCTCCGGTAAGTGCAGAATGGGAAGATTTCCCTTTCCTGCACTGTAGTGCGATCTCGGAGTTGGTATATTTAAAGAGTGGGGGTTGTAGAGGGCACAGCCTCCCATGTGTGGGCTGCAGGGAGGCTTGCCCCCTGCTTAAAACAGTCAGGTAGGTTTTTTCTGTTGTTTATTTATTTTTTGCTTTTTGAACTTTTAAAAGACTGATCATATAGCTTCTGCCATATGACGTTCGAACTTTTAAAATTTCAATAACATAATATGCATCATATATATATATATATATATATATATATACACACACACACACACACACACACACACACACACACACACACACACACACACACACACACACACACATACACACACACACACATTGTTCAATCAAAATTATATAAGTAAATAATTAAGTGATAGGTAATTATATAATTAAAATAAATAATTAAATGATTAAGTATAAGGATCAATATATAAGAAAATAGTTCATACTATGCTCTAAGCATTTTTTGAACATTTTTAAAAAGCAACCATTTATAATATAAAAACAATCTCAATATATATTATATTTTTCTTGTGAACTGAATATGTATGTGGGAACCCCCCCCCCAAAAAAAAAAATCAGTTGAATCATTAAAAACATAAGGCCAACAAGAATATTTTACAGCTTAAGGACTTTTTTCTTTAAAATAGGAACAATAGAAGCATTATCATTAATACCAAGTGCATGGATAGCATCTAATCTCAATAGCCAAGCTAGCTCTCTGGCTTCAATAAGATACTTCCAAGGGCCCTCTCTAGGATTAGGTGACACTTTATCTGAAATAGAAAATAAAAAAAAAGATGATTAATATTTGTACACAAGATGGAGTGCCTGTAATGGGCATTATTTTTATTGTTTTTAGAAATATCATAATAATGCTCACAAATATGCTTTCTTAAATGTCTCTCAGTTTTGCCCACTTAAAATGCTAGACAAGTAGAACAAACTGCTAAATAAACTAAACCCTTACTGGAACAATTCCTATCCTGAGTATGGATAATGGATTTTAAATTTTTGTGGAAAAAATACATTTTTTATCTAAAATATATTTACATTGCTTATATCTACTACACATTGTAGTTCCCTTCAGGCCTTTTGTGACAGTGGTAGATTTGCCTGTTTCTAATATATTTTTAATGTTACTTGATCATTTAAAGATAAATGTGATTTTTTGTCACACAACATTTTTATTCTGTCAACACTTGATAGAATATTCCAATTATTAGAAATTATGTGTTTAACATTATTAGAACCAGCATTACATTGTAAAACTAAAGCCCTGGGATAATCAGTTTTGCCCCTATCATCTTTACCATCTTCCTTGTAATCATTCACTTGGCTATTAGTCAATGTAAACTCAGATAGTTGAGTGGCATTATTATTGGAATGATGGTCATCCAGACCTACACCCAATAATGGAACATATTTAGTACCCTAACCCCTAAAGATTTCATCATTTAAGGAGTGGACTGTATCTCTTGGGTATCCCCTTTCAGTAAACATAGTTTCTAATTTAGTCCTTTCCATATTGAATAGGTCTTTATCAGAAATCATACATGCCAGCCTCATGAACTGCCCTTTAACCAGGCTCTTCTTTTGAGAAAACGGGTGGGCACTTTTAAGATGGAGATGGCTTTTGGAAAACATGAGTTTTCTGAATAAGTACAAAGAAGCCCTCTGGTCCCTTGGAAATAGTAGTATGTAAGTAATTAACCTGGTTGAAATCAACATTATAGGTGAAATTTTAAAAAGTAGTCGTTGCATTAAGAAACGTAATAAATTCTGGAATAACTTCTGTGCCACCAGACCATAATATAAAAATATCATCCAAATATCTCAAATAGAGTTTAATATATTTTTAATATGGACAAAAACGTGTTGTTGCTCCCAGGTTAACATAACTAGATTGGCAAAAATGGCACACAAACTGCATCCATAGTCACACCTTTAACCTGTTTGTAAATTCCAACTTCAAACCAAATGAAATTATTTTCCAGTACTATTTCAATAAAATCCATAAGCATAGAGATTTGCCTAGTAGTTAAAAATTCAAAATGAACCAAGGTCTGGTGGAATAGTTTGAGACCAAAGGATATAATAGTACATGGTAGGTTTTGCTTGCCAGCTACTAGTATACCAAATATATTGGTGGTTAAAGGAACGTCATGCTGCAACAGATGCAGTATTTGTGCAAATATTGTGAGCACTTTTAACAATATAAATGGGTTAAATTTGAACCCAGAGATGTTTGTTCATGTAGAAGTAAAGGGGTGGTCTATGCATTGAGATGTCCATGTACCTTGTATTATATAGAGGAAACTAAAAGGGAATTCCATGTCAGATTCATGGAACACATAAGAGATATTAGGAATATGAGGGAAGATAAAATAATTGCTTCACATTTTAAAGCGTTCCATGGTAGTGATACTACTATGTTACAAGGCACAGTTTTACAAGCTGTGGAATGTTTTTGTGATGATGAAAATGTATTGAAGCATAAATTGTGGTATAAGGAGAGTATATTTTAAAATATAAAACGCTAGTGCCTAATGGTTTAAATAATGACCTAAATTGGAAATGTTTGCTTTAAAGTATAAGTGGTTATTTAATTGGTTAATGATTGATGTTAATTGTGTAAGCTATAAAAATGTGTGTAAATGTTTGTTACTGTTTGATATTCCTTGAAGGTGGTGATACTGAAGCGCTAGAGAATAAAAGTTTGGTACTTGCCTTGCTGTTTGTTCTTGTTTGCCACAATCGGTGGCTTTTTTTGGGTCAGAGTTGTTTTATTATTGGAGGAAGAAGGAGAAGCGGTTGTTTATTTTGTTTTGGGGTATGGCGTCTGACCCTAATATGGATGTTCCTTGTATATTTTGGGAGGAACCAGTGTCCCTTGTGGGAGCTGTCGGTGGTCTGGGAGCTCATGTGGGTTCCCAGAGAACCATGGAGCAGTATTTAAATGGTTCTGTGCATACTTTGGGTTCAACTTTGGAGAACCGACAAACTGGTACAGTTATGGGCCCATTGTTTGAGACATTTGTGAAAGAAAGAGCGAAGAGGGTACTTGATCCATTTAATTCTGTGGGACAGACAGTGAATGTCATTCCACTTGATATGAGAGAACTGTGTGAGAAATATGAAAAATTGCTGGAAAAAGAGACTAAAACTTATTTCAACATCTTGGGTCTGCAAAGATACATTGATCTGGACATTACACCTAAAGGACTAAGATTTGTTAAAAATCCCAGTACTCCTTTTGATTTGAAATGTCCCATAGATAAACAGTTTAAGAAGCGCTGGTTTAAGGCTCTGCACAAATATGTGATAGAATGGTTACACATTTTGTTGGAGAGAGATCAAATCAAACATAGGAAGTTGAGACAGGAACTAGCGGTTCTGTCTCAAACTATTAGTAGTTCTATGGGAGTCCAGAGCATTAAAAGTTTCTTGGAGAGGACTAATAAAAAATTACTTTCATTGGAAGCTGAACTTATAGAACAAAAGAAGTCTAAATTGACGAGGGATGTGAATGAATATGAGGTTGGGCTTGCTTTTACATACTCGTCCAATTGGAAGGTGGGGAATTGGAGACATGAGCACGTCAAGTTTAAAAAGAGTGCTTCTACATCATTTATTTCCTCGGGTGAGGAAAGTCGCTATGAAACAGATGTGAGTGATGATTTTCCTGAGCTGCCACAACCGGAAAGACCAGCGGAACATTTGCAAACCTTTCGGAATCAGGAAAGACAGCAGCAGCCACAACAGCAGTTTCGTCAGGGACAGAAACGTACCAGAAACTTTGAGTCTAACATCGGTGACACAGGGAGAAGTTATAAACCGGACTGTAAGCAGGGACAAAACAATGGACACTATTTTAACAAAATATTTAGATGGTGAGTTATGTACTGCACCAGATTTACTGGTTAATTTATCTTGTAGTTTAATGCAGTAACAGGTTTCTGTGTTAAATTTAGGGCTCAAGTTTGTGCCCACAGTATTACCTAGAGTACATGTGGTAAGGCAAGAAATGTTTAGAATTTTGAGAAAGATATATTTAAAGAATCATTTTGCTAGGATTTCAGGTATTGGTACGGAAACAAAAAATTATTCTTTGTTTAATGAATCTGATGAAAGCTTTTTTCTTGTGTTGAAGATGCTGGGGAAATGCATGATAATGATATGGAAGAAAATTTGTTCCGAAATGCACATTGTGAGATTGAAATGTCTTTTATACCAACGTTTAATAAGTTTATGCCACCTTTTGAGAACCCACATATTTCACAGTTAAAGTCCATGATAGGATTTGGAGGTGGGAATGTTTGTGATTGTGCTTCACTGGATAGACATAGAATAACATATAATATAACCGTTAAGGAGTGGCAAGCATTAAAAATCTTGGAAAAAAGGAAAGATATAGTAATAAAACCCTCTGATAAAGGGAACAAGATTGTGATTATGAATGCACTTCAATATTGTAATATATTTAAAGAACATTTAGATAATGTTGATGTATATGAAAAATGTGGTAAAAGTAAATGCAAGCAAGTAGTAGTTGAGTATGAAAAAATGCTAGATAATAGTGTTAGGATGGGTTATTTTACTGAAAAGGATGTTAGGGATAGGCATTTTAATCATAACAGAGAAATAGCTGTCTTTTTTTGTCTACCAAAAATATATAAGAGTATGGAGGAGCCACTTGGTAGACCCATTATTTCTGCTTGCAAGTATTTTTTGCATAATATAGGTTTAGTATTACATAAAATATTGTTACCCTATGTCATGGCATCCCCAGCATATATTCAGGACAGTTTAGATTTATTGCATAGAATCTCCCCGTTGGTGTGGAATAAGGATAAGTATTGGCTGGTACTCGATGTGAAGAGTCTGTACACCTCCATTAAACATAAAGATGGTTTGGAAGCAATTAGACATTTTATGGGGGATAGTCCTTTTTCCAATTTTGTAGTTGATATGGTAAGTTTTTGTTTGAAAAATAATTATTTTTATTTCAATAATGAGTTGTATAGACAAAGACAGGGAACGGCAATGGGGGCAGCATTTGCCCCCATGTATGCCAACTTCTTTATGTCTTTTTTGAGACACAATTTTTATTTAAGTTGGGTTTTATGAAAATATATGTTTATTTTTTATTTTCGATATACAGATGATTTGATATTTATGTGTGATGTAGGTTTGAATGAAGTGGATGAGTTTATACTGGAGATGCACAGAAACCTGTTTGGTCTATCATTTGATGGATTACAGAAAGGGAATAAAGTGATATATTTAGATCTCATTTTGGAAGGAAATATTGATGGAAGTGTTTCTTCCAGTGAACATAGGAAGTTTGTGGATGGCAACCAATATTTACATGCTTCTAGTTGCCATCCTCCCCATGTATTGAAGGCTTTACCCTATGGGGAACTAGTTCGCATTTCTAGATTATGTAGTAATGAAAATTTGTTGGGGAAGGAAATGGAACAGACTAAATTTATGTTTTTGAGAAGGGGTTATGACCCTAATATTTTAAAGGAAGCCCAAACCAGAGTATGGGAAGGGGTGTATAACAATAAAGATGGAAGGAATAACAGATATAGTTATGGAGTGAAGAGCAATGATCGGGCACCTGGCCATAGAGAGGTAAATAGGAATGTGATTAATACAATTTATTATGTATCTGTATACAATATTAAAAGTGAGGAAATAAGAACATTGATAGAATACTATTGGAAATATTTGTAGGAAAATAGATTTCTGGCAGAGATTTTGCCAGGAAAACCTCTTTTTTTCCTATAAGAGGGGGAATAAGTTTAAAGGATATAATAGTACATGGCAGGTTTTGCTTGCCAGATACTGGTATACCAAATATATTGGTGGTTAAGAGAACATCATGCTGCAACAGATGCAGTATTTGTGCAAATATTGTGAGCACTTTTAACAATATAAATGGGGTTAAATTTGAACCCAGAGATGTTTGTTCATGTAGAAGTAAAGGAGTGGTCTATGCATTGAGATGTCCATGTACCTTGTATTATATAGGGGAAACTAAAAGGGAATTCCGTGTCAGATTCATGGAACACATAAGAGATATTAGGAATATGAGGGAAGATAAAATAATTGCTTCACATTTTAAAGCGTTCCATGGTAGTGATACTACTATGTTACAAGGCACAGTTTTACAAGCTGTGGAATGTTTTTGTGATGATGAAAATGTATTGAAGCATAAATTGTGGCATAAGGAGAGTATATTTTAAAATATAAAACGCTAGTGCCTAATGGTTTAAATAATGACCTAAATTGGAAATGTTTGCTTTGAAGGATAAGTGGTTATTTAATTGGTTAATGATTGATGTTAATTGTGTAAGCTATAAAAATGTGTGTAAATGTTTGTTACTGTTTGATATTCCTTGAAGGTGATGACACTGAAGCGCTAGAGAATAAAAGTTTGGTACTTGCCTTGCTGTTTGTTCTTGTTTGCCACAATCGGTGGCTTTCTTTGGCTAAATAAGATGATGAGCTGGAGTTTCTCTACATGCAGATCACCACTGATAAAATCCCTTACCATATCTTAGCAAGCTATATGTCACTCTTTATGTTTCATGAAACTCATAGCGCATACTTAAACTTATTGGAGACACCCACCTTCCAACTTACCACCTTACTTATGGGGACTTTAATTATCCTTCTATAAATTGGGAATCCTACATGGGCCAAAATCTGCAGGCACAGAGATTTCTGGACTTCGTAAATACAATCACCATCATTCAGTTGGTGTATACGCCCACTAGAGTTTCCAACATACTAGACCTCATACACAAAAACATGGAAGAATGCTGTACCACCCACAATGTCACGTCCTCCCTGGTATGTTCTGACCATAAAACCATCTCTTTCAAAATCAAAATCAATTCAGTAACACAAGCAAAGTGAGTAGCAGTTAGGAACTATTCCAAGGGAAATTACCTTTTATTAAGTGATAGTTGGTCAAAATTCAATGTCCCTACAAATCCAGAAAAGACAGCAGCCTATGCAGAATTTTCACAGAAACTCTGTACAACCATGTCAATGGCTGCGTAGTGGCAGCTGTACCTACCAGAATAAGATAAAAACTAACTCCACAAAAACCCCACTCTGGTGGCATCCCAAATTAAACAGGTTATACAACAAAATGAAAATAAATAATGGCTAAAATCAGGAAGTGTAATACCCATAAAGATAAAAACTCTCATCAAAATTAACAGGCAGCTAAGAGGGTTAATTAAGTCCAATAAATCCAACTTTGAGGTCAAGATAGCCTTCTAGGCAAAATACAACCATAAGTCCTTCTTCACCTGTGTCTGAAACATCAAAGGCAGCACACAGTAGTGTGCTGAACTGGTGATTAATGGTGCCATAATCACTGAGTCGGGCAATATAGTGAATCTGTTGGCTGAGAAATTTGGTCCCAATTGTACCCCCCACTCATCCCTAGCCATTTCCCAAGAAATACCTTTAAACATACTCTTTGTAACTATACATAGAGAGCATATCCTGGCTGTACTCATTAAAACCAAGAACACAACCTAAATGGGCTCTGATAATATCCCAGGATGCCTCCTAAATAGTATAAAACATGGCCTATCAGGGCCACTAGAGTTACTATTTAACTACAGTATTAAAGCAGGCTTTGCACCAGGAGAATGGAGAGCTGTAACAGTCATGCCTCTTCATAAGGGCAGACCATCAGCAGAAACCCAGAAACTACAGACCCATTCATCTGACTAGTCTTATAAGCAAAGCCATGGAACTAATTACCATGGAAATGATCAGCAAAGGCATAGGAGACCTTCAGACACTGGATCCATCCCAGTTTGGCTTTGTCAAAGGATGGTCATGTCTACTGAACCTGGTGGACTTTTTTGAGGTCACCAAGGCAATGGATGAGGGTAAAATAGTGCATACCGCTTACCTTGAAATAGTTACAGCATTTGATACAATATCCACTCTGGCATTGTTAAAAAATATATGGAATTAGGCATAAACCCCTATATAAAATGATGGTTAGCCAGCTGACTCATAGATAGGACCCAGGAAGTTAGGACTGGTGAGACCACTTCTTCAAAGAAGCTAGTCACCAGTGGAGTCTCTCAAGGCTCTGTGCTGGGCCTGCAGATATTTGGCATCTACTTCTCAGAAGTCAAGGCTGATGTTAAAGGCCTCTGGCTGACCAGCTTTGCAGATGATTGCAAACTGGAAGAAGTCAGAATCCCTCCAGGACATTAACATCTAACAAGAGGGTTTAACACAGACAAATAAATGGTGCCAAAGCCTTGGCTTAAAACTCAGTGCAAAGAAATTCATTATGGTACCTTCTGGGAAACTGGCTACCCCAGGAAACTACATTATCAATAAAACACTCCTAAGAGTTGACCCACTAGTCTGATATCTGGGAACACATGTAGATAGCAACCTGGCCTTTTACCAACATGTATCCAACATAGTAAGGAAATCCTTCTATGCTGCTCAACTTATAAGTTACTGCATGGCATCTAGGTCCAGAGAAGTCATTGTGCCACTACTCAGCCCTCATTAGACCTATCATTGAGTATAATGCCCCTTTTGGTATATACTTGTCCAGACACATGCAGCAACTAAAACATCCACAAAGGTTCCTTACGAAAATGATACAGGGCATAAACACAATATCCTATGCAGATTAATTCTAAACCCTTTCCCTATACTTGATCTCTCACAGACTACTGAGAGGTGATTTATGCCTGGCATACAAGGCATCCCTGGACTCCACTCTGATCAACCTTTTGCACATCTGCAAAACAATCAGCATCAAAACTACTAGATCTGAAGACCTAAATTTTGCATGCAACATAACAGGGACATGTTGAAGAGACAGACATGTATCTCAGAGAATTCTCTTTCTCTGGAACTGACTTTCCATCAATTAGAAACAAAGCCTCTCCCTAACCTTATTTAAGTGTAACTTGGACCATTGAATGGAAAATCAAAAACTCCCCCTGGTCTGGCACCCATGTCACAGACAGGCAAAGACAGTCAGTAAATCATGTAATCAGCATTCAGTCCTGTACAAGCATCTAAAACATTAACTTGTGGGAAGCATTTGTGTTTTACGGCTAGGCTTATAAAGTCCCTATTGGGCGTTAGCCTAGTATATACCTAGGAGCTAATGAACTTTTGTTATAAATTTTCCAGGAGGATGGAACAATGCATTTTTTCAAGAGTGTTATAAAAATGATAGTTAGTGGGACAACCGCATGTGATTCCTAATATTTAAATAATATAGCAGGAATGTTATCTGGATCATTTGGCCCTTACATTTTATTTTCATTAAGGACACATCAACCATGTTTTTAGTAATATGAGAATAAAGTTAACACCATGCACCATGAGTGTGGTAAGTATGTATATATTATGCTACCTGTAGTACAATAACCAGTAAAGAATAAAACGATGTACTGCAATAAAGAATAAACAATAAAAACTGTAGTGCAGTAAATGGGCAATTAGAACTGTAGTGCTATAAATTAACAATAACAACTGTTTTGCAATAAACAAGAAAATTATCAGCAATACCAATAAAGTGTTAAGCAGCATTGTGGGTTCCTAAATAAATCTGTCTTAATATTTGCAGCACAGCTGTATTCATTGCATGTGTGTTCTACTGTCACTGCAGTCAAGTGTAAAACTGTAATAGCTCTACAATGCAAAAGGAAGGTCCTGAAAAATGTTTTTCTCAACTCATAGTATGGTTCAAGGTTATCCCCAAGCCAATGTCACAACATAGTGCTCTCATTTTCTTCCACTCCAGGAACAAAAGGTATATGGCTGAGGTAGCATAGTGTGTGCAGATTTCACAGAGAATTATTAGCAATACCAATAAAGTATGCCACATAGCTGTGAATTAAAGTAGGTAGTTTAAGCAAAACATAGTAATTGCAGGTTACAGTTATTAAGCATGTTTCAGCAGAGCTGTGCATCGCGCCACATCATGCAAATTTGCTTAAAGATTAATGAAAAAATTGGGATTGCACCTTGGAGTCTGGTGCAGGAGTACGCTACTAAAAAGCCAAACACACAAGAACAGAAGTGAGGTATCTTGTAGCAGGTAAATATTCCCTTTTATTAACAACATTTACAAGTACACCTGCTAAGGCATTACTGGCAAAATGCATGTCGAACACGGAGCTTGGTGCAGAAATGCATGCATATAAAACCATGCACATAATGATGGCTATAAAAATAGTATGTCACAACCTATATGGCGTACTTATATGTTGCAAATGCACTTACTATCAATAGCTTGGTCTGTTAAATGGATTGCCACCAGTACATTTTGCCACACACCATCCTGGGTTCAAGTCCAGCGGTGTGTAGCATTTAAATAACATTATTGTGAAGCCACCATTGAATCACTGAGTCATGCACTCTTTTTCCACACAATGCATTAAAAATAAAATGGCTGCTTGTCACTGATGGAAGTCACAGGACTGCAGACGGGAACACATTTCACATATTCCTATAGCAAAACTATAAGTGCATAAAGTGTCACATCATGCATTAATATGCATTCACAGAGGATTTTAACTCAGGTAATGCAAATGAGGCCCACTAATATCAGAGTGCAGTACACAATCCTTTCAAACTCACAGTGCAGATTAGCACAGCTGCACAACTAGCATACACATATGCACCCCTTGCTTGTAACAAGGACTGCCACAATACACATTCCAAATGAGTAACAGACTGTAAGACACAGCCTGACAGTTGCCCAAATGGTGGACAAGATGTTATATTTATCCCATATGTTGCTCAAGGACACAACAAACATGTAGCCTAGTACTTTCTTAATGATTCCATTGCCTAACATACTTCCCTTAAACACATGCCTTAACTGGAGTGGAATGGATACCCTCACTCTGGCTTTGCCTCTACTACAAGGCTGATACAGCTGCCACAGTTACTCCTACAGCTTGTTGCCCTCCAAAGTGTTCACACTCTCTGCATAGGTCTATTACCTGCTGTAGCAGCAGCTGCAGCCTGTACCACACACATCTCTATGTAACAGTAGCGTCTACAGACCTATCTCTTGCAATGATGTAGTCTCCTCACCCCAGTAATGCCCAACACAAAATATCAGAAAGGGCTTGTAATCTATATGGAGGCCTTATATTTTGTACAGTGGTTGCATGTCATTGGCTGATGATAGTGCAAATAATCTATGTTGTCTGCAATTAGCATTTCAGAGCCACAGATTGGTTAAGAGGCAATCACCTGCTAATCAGAAGCATGTTAAAAGGCAAACATGCTGGCTATGGGGAACCATTCTGTATGAGACTTTCTGCATAAAGAGCACACATTTGCAAAAACTTAAATATCACCACATATCAACAGAGGAGTTTCGCACTCTAGCAGGTATATAAACTTTTTGTTTACAACAGAATGCAGATGTGTGAATATACGTACAGGGACTAGGGGTTACAGCATTAAGCCTTCCTTAGAATTGTGATAATGACAGGTCATTGATATCCAGATTTGCTATATCTACAGAGGATGTACAATACATCAAGGGTGGAATGCTTTTGGTCAGTTTGGCACACTGGTCTCTTGGGAATGTCCCTTTATAGTGGTTGCAATAACACAATGCTATTTGTTTTGCACTGTTGTTTTGACATATTATCGGGGAGGGGTTGCCCCTTACAGAACACACTACAGTAGACTCCAGTGTTGGGTATATGATCATCATACAACAGTATCTGTCATGGCACACATGAGAATAGCTGACTATCCCTATTACTAAAGTTCTAGCCACACATTTAGTATCTTTGCACACTGTGGAATATGACATGTGTGATCAAGTAATGGATACTGCCAGCTATTCTGTTCTTGCTGTATCTCTGTATAATGTACTTCTACGTATGTGATCTCGACATGTGTTCCCATTCTGTTGTCTTTCAGGACACATGTACCCAAGACACTGTGCACCTTTCACCGATGCAGATAATGAGATTATACTTGAAGGCCTCAGGCAGCACCATGAACTCATACTGTCCAGGAGAAGGCAAAACAGGGAACAGTGGGCAGCATTGTGGGCTGACCTTGTTGGTGCCATGAATGTTACAAGTCATCAGAGCAGGATATATGAGCAGGTTCGACACTGGGCAACAGACATGATCAATGCTGCATGCAGAAGAGCATCAGATGTAGCAAGGGATCGTGGCATCACCAGTGGAGGGCCTGTAGCAAAACAGCCACTCTCTGGGGAATTCCTGGTGAACCTGGGCACACACAAAAACTCCCAGGTATCCATCATGCCATACATTGTGGATGTGAGTACCGCAGGTTCCATGCAGAAGAGCATGCAGGTATGACACTGCCAGCCCAACTATCTGGAATTTTGTAAATCATGTCATTTGTGAATATTAATATAATTCATATGCTTATCTTACAAATGTAAAAGAACTGTATGTTATGTACTGAACTTCAAAAATGTAACCACAGTGTACCCTAATGGAAAAGAACAGAAATGTATATAAACTATATACCTGTGCAACTGTATGTTTTAATAGTAGAAGCTGGAACATACAGAGTTAACTTGCAGAACTTCAAGAAAATAAGTTGAAAAATAAAGTGTTTTACAATTGTGTTATCTCTCAGTAAGCAGACACAATGTCTAGAGATAGAGGTTTCCTATTGTCATGAAACTGTGTAGTGGCATAGCAAGGATGCCACTGTACACTATGATAGGTGTGATGAGTGCCACATTCAGTTTGGCAATGACAGTCTGGGAGTTACATCACAGACCTGTCTGTTTATGATGTACAACACTGAATGCATCCCCACATCTCACCAACCACTGAAATTCAAAGGCTACATTTCTCCCTGTGTCCATACATCCATGAGTAATGGCTCAACTGTGTGTGGTATGTGGATACTACTATATTTCCCAGGGGTGGATGACTTTTCAAAGTATAGTATCGTGCAGTCATTGGCATTTAGTATTTGTTGGTGGTTCAGATCACAACTGAATGTGTGTCACAGGCCATGCTAGTTAACTGTTGGCTCTGTGTGTGATTCAGTGACAGCTCCTGATATGCAATCACCTGCTAATGTAGCCAGTCAGAGGACACTGACAGTGCCTGTGACTACAGAGAGGGAATGGTTAGAAGGGGTAAGCCATCAATGATGCCTGGAGAAATCCACTGGTGACCAGTGTCATTGCAGCTTAGGTCTCTCAATGTTATCTTCCCAGATTATGATTGTCAGACACTTGCCTACCCACCAGCTAACATAACACTCAGTAGATAACCTATACAGTTTCCAGCAAGGCTACTGGCCTAATATTGTCAAACAACTTGCCAGACCATGGTAGGTAGAGTGAGTAATATTCCTGTCATCCTTTGTGTAGTGTAACACTCAATGGGGTCCACTAGTTAAAGTCAGTAGGCATGATTTGGCCTTGAGCATACCAAACAGTGTGTGGTCCAGTGTCAGTAGGTATACAACAGTGCTACTGCTCGTATCCATGCTAGCTCCTTTTATGTCATTCCATGTCACATGACTCAGAGATCTGCAGATACTGCTTGGCACTACATGCTAGTTGTCCTTTGTGCAACAAAGTATTGCAGTTGCTTCCAGCATGTTCCAAGAAGAGAGTCATCCAAGGTGTGTTTACAGAGCACAGACAAACATATTCAAAAAGTGTAATATGTATATCCTTTGAAGGTAAGGTGGGGGTTTTACACAGGTATTCTGCAGCTGAACACTACCCAAGGAGTGTTTACTGGAAGGGCACAATTACCTTGTGAAGACTGTGGAAAGCAGAGGAGTCCACAGAATTGCCAGTGCCTGGCAACTTCTAATGCTGGTCCTACTGACACCACTCTCACATAGGATATGATGGTCCAACATGTTTTCTGTCATCACACACAAAACAACCCTATGAAACCCATGATGACAAGTAGGACACAGCCTGTTTGTTCATCCACATAGCTGCCCCACATCATGAAAGGATCTGTAGGCTTCACATACTCTTTTCCAAGTAGATGCCTTGATTAGCAACCTGGGCAATCAGTTGGCTTTTGCATGTGTTATGCCATCTGTTCCAGGGTTGGTGGTATGTCACTAGGGAACTGACAAGAGGTGGATTGGTAGAACTGCTTTCACACCACAATATAATGTAAAATGTCCAGTCTTGCTATAACAATCAGCACGCTGCTGGTGAGCCATCATACGTGACACTTTCACAGCACTTTTGCATCCTGCCCTTCAACACATTACTGGTATGTATCTGCATGACATGGCTGTGAGGCCTACCTGCAGCGGACAGGCCACCTTTAACCAATGTGGGTCCACCTGCCTCATGTCCTAGGTATATATTACTGTACAATTATCTAGGCAACACGCATGCCTGTGTTCCCACATCATATCACACAATGACCAGTGTGCTGTCTAGCTGCATGACAGGCATCGTATGCTTGGGGGATAAACATAATGTCAGCAAAGTTGAACAAGTCCTCTATGCATTCACAGGCATTTACATCTTCAATGCAAGGTGTGCCTACAAACACTGTATATCAGACTGTCAACCCCAAGGATGTGGCGGCATGACCCTACCTTTGCTGAGGTGTTGGGATGTCCCCACCCCTCCATTCCTATGACACTCAAATACAACATGTGACAGATGTGACTGCATTTCAAACCTTGCTCCCATGGTGTCTCCAACAGCAGTCATTACATATGGCAATGAGCATTATGCCAATATGCATAGCTCACATCCTGCACTACCTACACCCACATCACACACACCTGCATGTGTGCAGCCCCTTACCAGACACATTGCCAGATACCTCAGACCAGCCTACTTCTGGAGTGCACAGTACACATAATACTGTATGTGCCACTCTCTCACCAGTCTAACACTCAAGGCAAAACCCAAAATCACACCTCTTAGTCAGACGTGATGGCTACATATGGGACAGGTCACAGATAGCTGTCTGTGGATTTGAAACAATAGGCTTTACCAGACATTGTTGCAAATCAAGGGATATCAGTTAACATAATCTTAACATCATAGTTCCTGCAGGTGCGTATGACTAGGGGCATACGTCACCGGCCTGTATGCAGACAAATAACGGCGCTTAGCCAGTCTGTGTCTCTTGTGGGTATATGCATACCTTTCAACTGCAGTTGACACTCCCCTGGGATGATGGCTCCATACACATGGAAACTGATGGAAGTCAATATTTGCCTTAGCATGTGATGTCATTGTCAGGGGATCTACATGTCTGCATGGGATGCCTTGCTCAACAGACATCAATGCTTCATCAGTGATGGTGTTCATCTCTAACCCCTGAGATTTGGAGTAAATGTCATGGCTACTAACACCCCCACAATGCAACTTAGATGCACTGTTCAGGGAAATTTTGACAATGATAACATCATTTTTATACAATATTATGGCTATGCTGCTGCACAGTGGGCATGGCAACACTGAACCCCACTCTGTGGAATGTGTCTTCACCCTGGATTATGCAGACATGTGTGCAGTCAAGAAAATTTGATTCAAGGCTATGGAGAGCACCACAGCCATACCAGACTACATGTCCTTCCACATCTTCATTCCTGAAACTGACAGTGTTCAAGGTAATGCAGGTGGTGCATACATACTCATTAAGGATACATACACATCCAGATTTAGTGAAACACTGTGATTTCCCAGAGAATGTGCAGGTGCCATTCAGTATAATCAAGCAATAACTGGCTGTAGAAGCAGCTCTATTTATTCAGGCACCCATTATGTGTATTTGTATGTACATGTGTCTGCCAAGATATATCAGTACACAATGTTGTGGGCTGGCATTAAGTGACCACCAGTTGTGTTGCTTAGTCATGCTGCAGCTCACTAGCCCAAAGGTTAGTCTATGTCCTTAACTTCAATGTCCTGGAGCAGTGCCATGACAACCCCCAAAAAAGAACCAACTTATTGCAACATGTGTTTACCAATATGGGTAACCTCTGCAGCCCCCAATGTAAGGTCCTCCCTGGTGGGATTTGATGACAGATCAGTGTCATTAAAACTACCAGCACTAACCCCCCCCCACCCTGCAGACAATACAGACATATATTTCAACAAAGCCATTTATTACGTCCTGTGGGATGGTTTACTTAGCTTAACTGCACCTCCACCCCTCTGATGGGATGGCATGCATGCAGAGCTGTACACCCATAAATTATACCAGCAGCATTACAACTGCATGAACTCAGCTCTACCTGACAGACAGGAGGAACACAGGATCCTGATAGAACAGCAGACCTGCCTGGTGGACAACTGCCATTATCAGGCTGTACATTAGGAGGTGTGCATTACTGTATGACAGCTGGGGTGAAGGTGCCCCCCTAAAATGGGCACACACAACCTCCTCAGCTACAACAACCACATAGTGTTGTGATGTTGTGTAGACAAGGTAAGTGACAAAATTAGCCACCCACACAAAGCAAAACCACAGTTAACAGTGTAGCTACATTTGCAACCTCAAAGCACAGACCCAGATTGTCAGTGAACTCATACTTAATGATGCCACATAGAATGGATCTGTACCCATAGCTAACCTGTAGTTCCACATGTTCTGCATCAGCTTTATTCCCCTGTCCCCACCACATGTGACACATGACATTCCTACAACCTGTCCCATAACTTCCATATGTATAGAACAGGTCATAAATGGCCTCTCTATGGAGGATATGCAGCATCTATTGGACATGCTAACATCCCAGGCTGCATCCCACATAGGATATGCCATGGATTACTAACACCATTGGGAACACCTTGCAATCATACTGAAACCACTGGCTGAACCCCAATTGACAGGACAGTGCCAACTGTTATACCCTTGCACAGAGGTGGTGCATGCACTGATCACCAAAACTGTAGACCTCTTTGCCTGAGTATCCATATCTGTATGGCCCTAGGGGGAATCATCAAGGATCTTATTCAGCACACATATATGTGATCTACACACAGCTGACTGTACACAATTTAGATGTCGGACAGGTGGATCATGACTGTTAAACGTGGTGGACATTTCCAAGGCAGTCACTAAGGACCTGGATGAGGAGAAATCATGCCAAACATCTCCCTGGACTGGGCTGAGCCAACTGACTATATCCCTCCCTCAAGCATTGTGTACAAAGCACCCACTTAGGTATCTATGGTAATATCATTATCGGGGTTAGTTTGTGGCCCATTGATGTCACACGTACTGAAGATAGGGACATTCACCTGGAATAGCTGATCTGTAAGCAGCAGTGTTCAACAGGCTCAGTCCTGTGTCCTCTACTTCTTGGAATCCATTTAATCATGATACAAATGAATACTGACTGTCTGTGGCTAACAATGTTGGCTGATGCCTGCAAAGTGTGAGCACTCATTGAGTCTGTGAGTTATGTCAATATCCTACAAGAGGGTATTGATGAACAAATGCCTGTTGACATAGTAATAGCCATAAACTCCATGCAAATGTATATGTAGTATAATTTCCATCACTAATCACTAACACACTTGTATCTGGTAAATAGGACATCAGTTGCAACATATGATATACATACTCAAGGGTGAAAGAACTTTGCACTCAGACCTGGCCACACAGGATTACACCTAATGTGATTGAGATCACCATGTCTCTACAGAGGTATGACGGGAATCATTTGTCATAGCTGAGGGCACAATCACCTGTAATTGACATTCTCATAACCTCCATGTACTCTTCCCTCTGCATGCCAATATCTGAATGCAATGGCCATTTGGTAATGGACCTTTCCAAGCAGTACTGGAACTTACACACAACAGTATATTCCCTCACAAGGGAACTTCACGTCTTCAGCATATGTTCAATAGGGATTGTCTAAAATGAGTGTAACTGTAACCTGTGGCATATAGACTACTCAGAGGTGATCTCTGCCTTGCATATGAGACAATCTGTGACCGTGCTTGATTGTAAATGTTGTATATCTGTAGGTGGCATAGGACATGTATTAATCACTGTAAGGACATTAACCTAGTTTGAGATGTTAATTCATTACATCCGAGTGATACCTCCAGGTACATCTGCAGTTACCTCCTATTGATGCTTCTAGGTATCAGATATTGTTTGTTCATATTTCCATCAATAATTCCAGAACCATGCTATGTATATATATTTTTTCAAAGCTTTCGTCTTAAAGCTTACACAAAGGCAAATTCAACTGCATTAATATTTGACCTCTATCTAGTGCAGGTAAAGAGATATTAATTGTTGTTTTATGATATTAATGTATATAGATATGATCACATTTTTCTAACTATCTCAACAACTAAGTAAAACAGAACTCCTTAGCATCATATGAACGCTCTCAGCTAGATGATTAAAATGCTGCTGACAGTATGTTTGCATCTTGAGTGGTTGCTGAGATATGGTAAGTTGTTTACAAAATATTACAAATGTAATACTTAGTGTGTTTACTATGACTTATAAAATTCAGTTTAAGACCTAGAACCTAAAGAATAATACAACTATAAAAATAATTTGTGCTGAAGAGTTTGCCATTTATACTTCCTTCATAACCCCTATGATTCCAGGGATATGAACATTTGTTTGACATGTGAGGACATAATTTTATTCCGTCAAAAGGCTTAGGCTCTGCCATTGGAACTTACAGTGCAACCTTCCTGAGCTCCACTTGAGTGAATGAGTTAATAATACATGCTGGTGGGAGACAGCTGTCTAGCAGACTTTAACCCACCTTTGCAACAGAGCCCTGGCTAATGCCAAGCAGAGCACCTCAGTGCACCTCAGCACATGCCATCTGTATGACTGGCTGGGTGACCATCATTTCATGACAGGGCTTCAGCCTGTGTCCCTCTTGGACAGAGGCAGTATGTGCTGATCATGTAAATAGGGCTATACAGTTGTCTACAATTCTAATTGCTGCATGGCCAGTAAGCAAATGAGGTTCAAACATCCTACAGTTCCATAAGTTGATATAAATTGCTCTAACAGCCACACACACAAACATGGCTACATTGAGGATAGCACCACTTCCAATTACTGCTTACAGGACTCGGCACAGCACACACATAATGCAAATTGGCTGTAAGTAGATTAGAACCGTTACGTATGTAATGGTACAAACTACAGATCACAGTACGTGATTCATGCTAAGCATCTCATCTCTGATAGTACTGTCAGTTCAGAACATATTATGCTTGATGACATTAGCAAGCCAAGTTGTGGTCAGGCATTTGAAGAGCCACATCACCTGCTACAACTAAATATTTGCAAAACCCTACCTCATTGTAAGTCACTGAGGTGATCATATTTATGCCATATGGGTATGCACACAACAAATGGCTTGCAGTGAGATTAGAACCCCTACCTATCTAATCTTACATACTATAGATCACAGTACTTATCCCCATGCCATGGCTGATGTCAGTTTTATAGGTAATGTCAGGCAAACTACTTGTGAATTACACAAACTAGGCTTGTACTGAACAGCATATGTGTCCTGCAGGGTCATATCAGTTCGTACAGATATCTGAATATAGTATCCTAGCAGTGGGATAACTGTTATTATCCTAGCTATGTGTCTACAGTTACAAGTATGGCCATATGTGGCTGTTTGCACTTGGGTGGGCAAGCCTGTGAGCAGGAACAATGTGCACTGTTCATGTGTGCATAGACAACATTATGCATTACACCACCTGCTCACCTGTTGCTGTCTATGTGGTAACACCCAGCAGGAACAGGGGTCTGTAGGTAAGTGCATAATGTACTGTTGAGCTCTTAGTTTGGATCCTTTGAGCAAGATTATAGATATGTGATAGAGCAGCTTTACTCACCAGGATTAGGGATTTAGTACAATACAGACATCCACAGACATATTTCTGTATATAACAAGGATGTATATATAAATTTAGCTGTGTGTGTGTGTGTGTGTGTGTGTGTGTGTGTGTGTGTGTGTGTGTGTGTGTGTGTGTGTGTGTGTGTGTGTGTATGATATGTATATGTATGATGTAGATATATGGGGAGAGACTGAGATGTATTCTTTTATAGATGTATATAGCTATATATATATAGGTATATATCTATCTGAAACTACAGAGAGATACATATACTATGTATGTGTGAGAGAGAGATAATGACAGATGAATATGTATACATGCCTCTACTTCACATGACTGAAAACTCAAAATACTGAATTTCATGTGACTGAGACCACAATACTTTATTTTCAAAATACTGGAAAATCATTTGACTGAGTCTTATTATACTGAAAGCTTACAATGCTGAATTTCAAAATATTGAATTGTAAGCCATAGACATGCACACTTACAACACAAATGTCTCTTTCCAGAACTTAGAAACTACTTACTTACCCTCTTAACAGAAACTGGACAATATAAAAATATAGTTGGGGGGCTACCGCCCCCACAAGCCCCAATGTGGGAGGCTGTGCCATCACCCCCTAACTATATATTCTAAATCCAGGATCTCACTACCAGGGCCGGCCTTAGCTGAAACGGCACCCTAGGCGAAGTACTTATCTGGTGCCCCCTTAAGCCCCACCCACACCATACTCAAGGAACACCCCTATTTGAGCCATGCCCACAGATGGTTGAAAGTATCAGGATTGTCAGAGGACAGCTCAGGAATGGATCAGATGAAGCCAGTTTTCTGACGTTGCAGGTTGGCGTTATGAAGTATTTCTTCCGAGAGGGCAGACGACGAGAGGCGGCTAAGTAGCAGTTGTTTCACATTTTGCATTAGATTGGGCTAGCGTCGTCCCGGCAGAACAGAAAAAAGAAAATGGTCCCGGTTCTTAGCAGAACCGCGTAAAAGTTGGCTAAGTATATTTTGGGAAACCGTTTGGTTTGTTGCCTGAGCTTTTGGCGTTGTTGGTTGAGATTTTTGGCCTGTGTTTACGGTTTAACTAAGCACTATCATAGCTAGGGTTAGACTATTATGTAAGAGGAGCGTTACTAATGGTATAAAATGTTGGTTGGACTCTTGCCAGTTTCAAATCCAGAAGCGCCAAGGTACATGTTTTGTACAAGAGCGTTGATGGGTTGAGCTTCCGAAGCCTAGTGTTGTTTGTAACTGCAATCGAGAGGAGGTTAGACTTTGAGAGGAGGAGCAAGCCAAGCAGAACAGTTCAGAAATTGCGATGTACCCTCGGGCTGACGCGGCCAGGCCGAGGGGCGGGCAAGAGGCAGAGTCAAGGATCTCTTTCAAAGTCTCAGAGAGCAGGGTTTTCTACAGAGAAAACTTGTTGCCTCCAGGCAGGCCAAGAGGTGCGCCAGGGGGCTTCTCGAGTAAAGGGGGTTCTGTTACTGGATTCATATCTCTAAAAGGCAGGCTTCTTGATTACTCTTTTTAGGGGTCCTAACTTCCATTAGACAAAGCATGGGCTTCTCTGATAGAGGGGCTAGGTTTGGAATTCAAGTTTGGGCTTCTAAACAGGGTTCAGGGGAAATTTTGCAGGAGTATCTTCATTACAGGGATATGCAATTGGAGAAGATTTGATTACTATGAAAAGACTCCTCCTGACCTGATTCCAGGAGGTTCCGGACTTCAGAACTCCTGAGTTGTTGGGAACAGGCTTATTATTCTAGTCTTCTGATCTGATTCCATGAGGGGGAATGCTTGTCTATGAGGCCTGGGCCTGATTAGCTATCATGCCTGTATTGAATGTGTGGTGGAAGGTTTTTTTTAGAGCTTCCTGAACCACAGTTCTTTTGCCTCTGCCCCTGTGAAGGCTTGGATTAAGGTACTATAGGGTGCCGCTCATACCTCCCTTGTGTTTTACCTAGATACGGACCTGGAAACTGATGTTTCTCAGGGGCCTAAAGGTGGCTTCTGCCTGCTTGACCCTGTTCCTCCTGTTTAGAAGAGGCAAAGAGCCCTATAGGTGTATTTAAATAAGAAAGAAGTGGATATAAGGCCTCTGTGCATTGAATTCCTGATTTGTCATCTTGCCAACCTAAAGTTCAAATCCTTTCCTGAGAATGAAAATATCATTCTTGGATCTTTAGAGAGTGAGGGTGTTGCTTAATGACTTCTTTATATTAGTTTATGTGTCTGGACAGAGTGAAATCTATTCTTTGTTTACGTAACTGTTTTGATGCAAAACTTGAGGGGTGGCGAGGGTTTTTTCTGTTCTTCAGGGGCAAGCCTGGTTTGATTGTGTTTGGATGCTGTGCAATGTGCTGACAAGGATTTGAGATGCTTGTTACAATGCTATTTGTGCCTTGCATGTGTTCTTTGGTTGGCTCTGTTCTGCATGTAAAGGATGCCAGCATGCTCTAAGCTTTCTGAATGTGTTTTTAAAATTTTTTTGCAGTACAGTTTAGTAGTTTTGGTTTGTTTGAGGTGGACAAGGGGTGGACATATCCTGTATGATAGACAGGTACTTTAAGACAGTAGGCGTGTAGGGCTAGCAGAAACAATTTTTGGCAGGGAACAGTATAGTTCACCATCTCAGACTTAGCCTGAGGGAGGGGCAGGGGTCAGAGGCTCAAAGAACCCAAGGCTAGAACAGACAGGGGCAGTACTCAGTCAGTTCTCCAGGGGCTTTGCAGTCTCAGCACTGGGTCTTTTCCTCAACTTAAATTTTTTTTGGCTTCCCAAGACAGATTTTTTTGTAAGTAAATGCCCCTTTCAAAGTCACAGATCTTTCGTTCCCTCACCTGCCAGAAGAGGCTTAATGGCGAAGACCTTTTTACCTTTCAAAGGCATGCATTAATTCCCTCAGTTACTCCATCAGAAAGGGGCCAGCTTTTTTATTCTCTCATGTAGGGGCCTTTCAGAGAACCCGTGGGAGACTGAAGTGGCTTTAAGTCTCCTCAAAGCGAGACCGGACAGCCAGTCCCTCATCTCTTTGGGGTTACAGCAGCTTTTATCTCAAGCCTCAACACATCCTCAAAGATTCAAGATGACTGCTTTTTCGCTTTTCATCTCTTACCCAGGCTGGGAAAGGATTCCTGGTTTCAATTATCAAGCGTTACAACAACTTTATCCTGTGCTTCCCCTGAAGCTGGATCAGGCTATTATGCCCTCTTCAATCACAAGGTTCTGGCTCCAGTGAAGCCTTACCTCAGGCTACAACTTCAACAAGTTGTATTTCTAGCTCCTTATTCTCCACTGAGGCTCAAAGGAAGTCCTTCTAACTATCAAATCTGACACAAAGGCGACTATCCTTCTCTAGCTCAAGGCCTTCCTAGATAATTCAAAGTTCAGTCTAGTTTTATCTCAAGACTGAATGCCTCTGGGTGTGCTAAGGAATAGCTCAGCTCTGATTTATGACCAAGGACAAACAAAACCCCTGAACTACATATTCCATCAATGATCTCAAGTCATCGGACAAACTGCCAGTCTATCACTTTACTTCAGACAAACAATGCATCATTAGCAGCTGACCTTTTAACCCCGGACAAACAAAAGAGGGTTCACATGGTATCCATCAACTATCTCATCAGTCTGTGCTGACTGGAGACTAGTCATTCCAATAATACCTTCATGTATGGAAGAATTCAATGGGTGGTTAAGACAACTGCACCTAAACAATACCTTGCCTTCACAATGTCAGTCAAGCGTGGACACAGCAACACTTGATTTTTTAGGACATTGCTTGGGAAGGAATGTCTGGCGAATTTGGGAGAAGCTCAGTGGCCCCACAGACTAGTGCTCTGCCCAGACAACCTTGAGGTGACATGCTTAGAAGGAGCCTGCCAGACACCACAGCACACAGCTTCACATGACTAGAGCCAGTTTCCAGGATACATCTAACACACAAAAAGCATGTACAACATTCATGTGGTAAGGTCAAACACATTCTACACCTCTGTCATGTGGTACTTCAACAAAGATGGGGGACTACTTTCTTGTGGATTAACTACACAGGCAAGGTCTCTTTTTATGCCTACAACTCCAGCAAACAACAGAGCAGACTGCAGAACACCCCACTCAATGATCATGACAGATCTAGCAGATGGATCTTCATGACAGTGGATGTCGAAACTCAGAGTGGAAACCTGTTGTGACATGAAACTTAAACAAGCAGCAGCCACCCACACAGACAAGGTGGATCCAAACACCTTCTTCATCACACAGCTGCCACAGAGACACACAAGGACAGTTTCTTGCAGAAGTGCCTTAAACCACTCTGTGCCACAGTTGGTTGCTCTGCTGGTTCTGACAGGACAGGCCAAGGATGGAAAAGAGACTGCTCAAGATTGTCTTTCATACAGGCCTACCTGCTTTGATACCTTCTGGTAAGTCTCGGAAAGGAGTACACGGCTTTAATTCCGGATCTGTTATCAAGACTGACTTTGATCATCTGTCATTCTACCGGCTTGTCACTAGCCCATCTCTCTTCTGTCATGCTCAAGCCTCCATCTTCAACAGGTTCCACTGCTGGTCTCAACTCACAGCCCATGATTACTCAACAGGTCCACAACAGCTCTCTTATTCCCTCATAAGATCTATATTCTGTGTTGATGTGGAAAAGACCTTGTAAAGCTGGGAATTTTTTTTATTTTGGCAGAAAGCTAGAAGCAAAAGTACAATAATTTATGTAGTTTTGAGAATGGTTACTGTCCTTCTCTTTTATTAGTCTCTTCTCCTTCAGCAATCTTCATGTCATCTAATTTTGCAGCACTCTTATCATCTTGCTATGGCTGCATCCCTGGTTTCAAGCAGTTTCTTAGAGGGCAAAAATATAAGACCCCCTACTCCCACTACTCCCCCTTGGTTCCTCAATTTTTGCCCAAAGCTCTACAACCTTTTCTTTGAAAAACTTACTACCTGCTGAATTGAGCCTGCGGGTGCTGCTGAAAAGATTTTTTTGTGGGAAAACTTACTTCTGCACCTTTTGAGCCTGCGGCTACTGCTGAATAAAGGATTTTGAGGCCCCATATTTTTTTGGGCCTTCATTAAGTATCGTCACATTACACATGCCTCATTGGGCCTAAGTGTGGCTTTAGCCCCTTTTATTTTCCTTAAGTGTTTTTTGCAGACCATTTTATTTTGGGAAATTGTTTTGCAAACTTTAAAAATTATTTAGCAATTGCATATGCTTTAGACAATACTTTAATTTTAGGCAAACTCTTTTAGAAAGTTTTTCTTTTGCTTTTGATTCTTTTGTTTTTGTTTGAGTCTTTTTGATTGGGTTTCTAAAAACATTTTTTTTTGCATTTTATTCTTTTTGCATTGTTTGTTTGCATTCAGTCCAGCTGGAATTAGGCCTCATTCCACTAGGGCAATTCCCACAGGGGCTACTGCTCTTCAAGGGGTGGCCTAGCATTTCTTTTTGGAGGCAGCATCTTGGTGTTCAGGCTACTTTTTCTCAGTCTATTCATTATCCTCTATCTTATCAGTCTCCTTTTCTGGTTGGTTACAAGTGTTTTGGTTTGTTGCCAGCTGCTTTGCAAGGCATGTTGTCAGCTCCACTCAGCCCCTTACCTCTGCTTTGGGATTCTACCAATAGTAAGGACTGCAGCAATGGAAAAGGAGACTGCAGCAATTTTGTAAATACCATAACCATAGATGTGTACCTACCATAGATTGCTGCAGTCCAATTTCCCTCCCTCCTCCCCTCTTCCTCCCTCCCTCCTGTGGGTGTGTGTGTGAGTGCCTGCTTATGTTTTGTGTTTGTTTTATATTGTTTTTGTGCAGGTTGCAGGTATTTTTTTGCCTTGTCTTTGGTCTTCATCTGGACAAAAGGGGGAAGAGAAGACTGAGGATGGCATGCCGTACATTAGCACACTGACGCATGACGCAGTCAGTCTAATGCGCCCCCGACGTCAGCCTTATACTTCTGGTATTCGGACTGGACTGGAGGACTATATACCCCAGTAAGAGGACTGCAATGGAATCCTCGAACATCTACATTTATGGTAGGTACAAAACTGTACTTTCTTTGGCATTAGTATTAAATGCCAAATAAGTTTACAGAAACAATCATATGACCAAATAAGCCAATTTTCCAAAAAGTGATATGCTTACTTATTAGATGTGGCTAGTGTATACAGCCCCTGGTACTTAGTTCACTTGTGATGCACGTGAAGCTACAGTTCAAGAAACTGCTAATTTTTATAGTGCCCCCTCCCCATAAAAACATCTACAGCTCTTAGTAGCTTAGTACCAACATTGTCTATTCTACTCTACAACTCTCTTACTCAAATGACAGGAATAAAAATAAAATTACTGGATGTCAAGACTCATCAATAGCAAAACTAACAATTCAAATGCCTGGTATATTTTTATGCAGATGCCAGAGAAACAAGAACACTACAAATAATTATGTTCAGGTCTCCAATCATCTCTCTCCTATTGTGTGTTCAAGAGATGGATGGCATTACATTCACCTTGACAGTGAAACTCAGCAGGTGAATCATTGAATCCATGTCAAAAACACAATGTTGAGTTATGAATGGAGACCTGATCATATTCTTTGTAGTGCAGGGAGCTTCATCTGCTACTAGCACTAGCAAAAAAGAAAAAAAAGCACAAAGTATGTACACAGCTTTCAAAGCTATAAAGTCCTTAGAGAACGTTGTCAAAAAAGACAGAGGAACATTTCTTATGTTACAGCCTGGGACAATTTAATGGCACAGACTGCAGGAAAAAAGCTGTTTTAATTCTGCCACTCATTTGCTGGCCATTAGTCCAAGGTTTTACTGCCTAGCTTGATAACGGATTATGACAGCTTAAGCAGTGGTGTTTAGCAATTAAGATCAGGGTCTTGGGCTATAGAAATGCTTGTGTTTTTTTTCTCCACAATATCAAGAGTGCAATCACTGCACTCCATGCACTACACTATTTTTCTGCTAGGTTTGAAATTAAAGCAGAAATTACTACCAGCCATCTTGAGACAGCCATGATTTCCAATTTATACTTAATTCACCTAGATTACTAGATCATATTGTATAATTTACTCAGTTTCTTGTCAAGGATTTTTTACTTTTGTTATCTACTGAAAATGTACCGTTAGTAGCTGCAGATGGAGTTTTGAGGTTCAGTATTTTATCTGGTTGATTCTTTAACACTATTTAATAAATCAGTTCTACAATACAATGTTCCTTTCAAAATGAATGGAAAAACACAGTGCTAAATATCACTATTTAAGAAGTCAGAATAGGGACTAATAACAGATCAAATGTAGCTCTTACATTAAACATTTTTGAGAATCTTGTGACACCTCAATTGGTTACATAGAAAACACAATACATTTGGGACACTTCAGCATGGGTTATACAAACAACATTCAACTTAACCTCTAAACTGGTTTTATTAGAGTGGTATTAAAGTGGGTATATTAAGCCTCCAACAGATCTAATAAAAGCTATAGCCTGTTTACAGACATGCTAAAGGCATTTAGTATGGTGACAGATTTTAGTGCCATCATCGACCACCTCTCATGGCTAGGACTGGGGTGGGAGGTACTGTAATAGTGTTCGTCTTACTTACCAAACAGGTCATGTGGTACAAAGATGGAGGCTATCTTCTCAGGTCTTGTTCTATCATACAGGATGGAGGGGGTGGGGGACTCTTATTAAGATTCTTTGCTTGGCCAAATATTTATGCTAGTTACTATGAACACCTTGAAAATGAAAGGAAAAGAAGAAAGTACAGAGTAGCTGAAGGGTAGAAAATGTACCCACTGGCTCCCATTTTAGTGAATAAAAACATATAAAATGAACCAGTGTCGAACAACCTAGGGCAGTGGTTGGTGACAATTTAGTCTGAATCATTACAAACAAGGGAACTGTGTTTGGGTTCCTGAGGGACTGTACTACAAATAAGCAGAGGCGATGTACAAATTAAACAGATAAGTCATTACACTGCCACATAACACTGTGGAATATTCCAAAGAAGCTTTAATGAGCAGAAATCCTCTGCCCCATAAAAACACAGGAACACTAAGTGTAGCAGTAGCTTTTTACCTTTTAATCAGCACTTACCCTTCTTGCAATTATTAACCCTCAAACCCACAGTCAGCAAAATATTTTCACATAAACTGACAAGAGGTGAACATACTCTTTGGCAGGACATTGCATCCTGAGACTAACAGTTTAGTTTAAAAGAGAAAAGTACATTATTATTTTAATCCTAGTTGGACTACATTTCCAGCTACTAGTGCCTGCTCTCTACAGTTTATGAGCCTTAGTCAGAGTGGCATAGCCACAGATCATGTTACTGTAAAGCCCATACAGTGGAGCATTTGTACAAAATGAACTTTTTCCTTGACTGTTTCCAACTCGGGCTGGGGATCTATGGTAACCAAAATGAAGTGGAATGCAGGAACATTAACAGCAAATAAAACACAGCTCATTTAACTCACTGTATCCAGTCTGGGATAGTCATCTCTGCTCATATACAGGATTATAGTGGGTTCCTAGACAGCCAAGGCCTCTAATGCAAAGACTTGATTTGTAAGAGGCTACTAATTTCATGAATATTTTTCATGCCATCACTCATGTCCCCAGTATTTCCATGTCTCCAAAATGGACACAATAAAACATGTTGGCAACTTTTTTGTTATACTTCAGGACATCAGTACTTCAAAGAGACATTATCAGCTCTGTTTTCAAACTGTGACAAACCACATGTAACAATGTTTTAATGTCATATGTAAATGAAATGTGTTCTAGTCATACTTGCAAAAAGCAAATTTATGCATGAATGCTCATAATGAAAACAAACAACATTCCAAAGACTTTGTAGGATGAAAGAAAGAAAGATGAGTAATTGAGTGACAGAAGTACCTATTAACAAGACAAGGTAAGTAATGTAACCTATGCACTAGTTCTTACTAATCCCATTCAAAATCTTACCAAGGTATACAAAACATGTTATAAATCTAGTAATGGAGTAATTCACCAAGCACTTTGTTTTTCTAATCAGGCTCACGCAGTCACTAGACTGAATGGGTTCAGGGCACTAAAAGAAATGCAGTACCACTTACTGGACAAATACAGTCAGCATTAATACCTGATAAAAGTCCTTATTTATTGAGCTAATAAGCAATTAAAGTATCTGCAGTGTTTTAAAACTCACACATGGAAAACAAAAAACAATTTTTTTTCTCCCACTGACTCAGACATTTAAGAAATACCGAAGTGAGAAAAAAAAAATTAAATGCACAGATTAGATGCTCAACCATACAATAAGCCTCAAAAGACAGTATGGTTTGTATGTCTCTCTGTTGCTAAAAATCACAGACACCAGAGCTCAAGAACAATTATAAAAACAGCTGAGCTCTTCCTCAAACAACACACTTTAAACCAATGTAAACTTGACTGAGAAGAAAAGAGACGGGCTTGTTCAAGCATCTTAGTAAGCACAATACTGTCTTGCAATAAATCACAACAAATAGAAATGCATGGGCAGTTGTTTTGCTATAATTCGTTAGCTTATCAGCTAGATGAAATCATTGCTAAAATGTACATTAGGCAACCAGCTCTGCAGAACAGAGGGATAAAATCCTCAGCACAGCCCCAGCAACCTGGGTTGAACTAGCTAAACCCAGGTGCTGAAAGAAGTCACCTAGACTGATGTTAGTGTCAAAAGGTGGACTTACTCTTCCTAAGGGGCAAGAAGGTATGCAAAGAAAGGTAGCTGGATAGTCTTGTGTGATAGTGGAAGCACAAACATACCACTAGGCTGCTAAAGCATTACACACATCAGCCGGGGGGGCAAGTTAAGATCTATGCAAAATCCTACAATTCTCACCAGATGCAGCTATAATCTACAACTTTTGCATAATCCTTGTGGTGTTTCAGGTGATTTAAGGACAGCAGAAACTAGCAAAACATACATCACATTTCACAAATATAAATCCCCGGCGGACCCCATCCCTCACTTATCTCCTAGCCGCCGGTGTAAAAGTTGGAATTAAAACTCCAAAACACTCCATTCGTTTCGTAGTAGCCCACGTGGAAGAAATCAATGAACCAGGCAAACAAAACGACGCTAACTCACGTCCTCAGATTCCAAGAAATGTGATCGCCGATAGCCAATAGCTGCACCTGCCTCTCTAGCGCGTCAATGAAGGAAGGAACGAGAGGTGGGAGTTAGCTGTTTACATATGCTCAATGGATCAGTGGCCGTGATGTCAGTGGTGCAAAATCATCACTGATAGGTTGAATAATGCTCCATAAGAACGGCCGCTCACATCAAGCCTATACATCATGCAGGGGGAGGGAATGAGTGAGAACATGGCTTAGGGCGGGGGCTGTGCTACTGTGGATAGAAAATAAAAGAACAAGTTCGTGCTTGAACTGGGGGAGGGCGCAATTTCCTAACCTCTATGGGCGCCCAGCGGTGAAATTTGAAAAGAAATGTTGTTGTTGTTGTCTTTCGGCTTTCCTGGTTAGGGGTCATTTCACAGTAGAACTCCGATCCGCTATGATAACAAATATGTATACAATTGCGCCCTTTTGAGGCCAGCCTGTACGGCGCCCTAGGCGGTCGCCTAGTTTGCCTATGCCTAAGGCCGGCCCTGCTCACTACAGTGGGGAGAAGGGCATATACATTTTATTTACCTTACAGTACTGTACACATTGCCAGTACTGCTGAGAGTGCACGAAACATCTACCATATTACTTTAGATATTTCCCATAGCAGTGTAAACAGACATACCCCCATTTAGAAACACTACAACATTACTTTCTATGCTGCTATTGTTATTCTGACAGTTGGCACTTTTAAGTTACATTAATGTTTTTTTTTTTTTATCAAAAGCAAGTCACAAATGAACGGAAACACACACATCACATCTATGGTTTAAATTCAAAAGCAGACTAACCTTTCCCTCACAGTCTGGGAGAGCTTTTTCTGTAAAGCTTTGAAATATTTTATTTTCCCCCTTAAATAGGTTTAGTTCCTAGCTCCACCCCCCTAGTTCACAGATAATTAACCTTAACTGACCTGTTCTAACTTCTGCGTGACTCCTTAATTGACATGTTCTAATTTCTACCTGACTCAAAATAGTCACAGCTGTGGTTCAAGTAAAACAGTGTAAAGAAAACAAATCTCAGTATACAAAATATAAAAAGACAATTAAGTAATAAAAAAGTACAGGAAATCAAAAACAAACTAACCTTTCCCCTCACAACAAGTTGTGGCAGTCTGGGTGAGCTTTTCCATGTGTTGATATGACTTTAGAAGATATTACCCATATCTTAAAAAAAATGATTTGCTGCTTCTGATTAAGCCTGGGACTCCTGTAGTAAGCAATTGATTTTATACATTGACTGACCTTCTGAGTTTCTAGAGTAACCTTGATGATGGTGCAGCTGTTGTTGCAAGAGTCTAATTTGGCCAAACTGAATCTTGTTCAAAAATGGCAATGCTATGTCCTGAAGAGTTATGTTTTTGATATCCAGATGTTTGACATATGGGATATTAATGTTGCTACTCTGCCAGACTTCGGTAAGAACCAGAACTTTGAAGACATGCAAATCAGTAAGAACTTGAAGCTCACCTGCTTTCTGCAGGCATTTTCATAGTAAACCTTTAAATGTTTATTAGATCCCTTGAGTTTTGTACTGATATCATTTGCTTTATTGAAAGGTAAAAATGCACTTTGCAATGGTTAAAAGATATATTGTAAAATGTTTACCACCAGAATTATTCATATTGAGCCCATAGGGGAAAATAATTCAGGATATTGCCAGAAAGGTTCTCAACGTGAGATTAACAACATATTGTTCATTACAAAAAAAAAAAAAAAAAAAAAAAAACTCAGCCACTTATTGAGCAAAACTGTCAGTAAATTGGAAGTCTGTTAGTTCAACAGAACATAAAGTCTCACTCAAACAGGAAGTTTCACTATGCTTGCGACAGATTTCAAATCTTGCAGAAACTGCTTAATGTAAATGAAACAATGGCACTTTGAAGATCTTATTTACATCTGCATGTATAACTGGAGTCAAATGACCATCAAATCTTTTAACATTTCTCTAGTTTGTTAGGGATCTTAATCATTAGGCTGCCAAGACTGGAGACTGTCAATCGAAGGAATACATTTAACTTATTTCTTAAGCAATGAGTCTCTAATAAGAGGCACAACCCTTTCATAAATGAGGTCAGTGACCAAATCAGAGTCCTGAGTCCTGACCAGACTGAAATTCCCATGCCACCCCTGCTCTTCCCTTAAGTTTTTTACACTCCTGAATCTGTCATTAGTGCTTTGTCTTTTTGATCTACTTTTCTGATCTGTAAACATATTGGCCACATATAAACTCTCAGACTTCACATCTTGACTGGTATTTATAGCATCTGTGACAGAGTTAGTAAAGTTGCAAGAACCTGTAGGCTTAGTCACATTTGAAAGATTGACACAAAGCCCCTGAGGTACTATAAGAAACCTACTTCAGATCCAACAGAGTAAAACCATTTTAAGTTTAGTCTGAGTGAAACAATATATCATATTAAAGAAGGATAATGAGATTTGCTAGACTTGGTGGGACACTGTAAGTTCCATTCCATTCGGAATTTGATATTATTTGACAAAAAAAGCTTTTAGAGGATTCAGAAATTTCTCTCCTCATGATTAGCATTTCATTTTCATTGTTCTCTAGGCTAACACATTTGTTACAAATAGTCCTGTCAAAATTTGAAAGGCCTTTTTCTCATTGCTATACATAGAACATTTACAGCACTGGTATATAATACTTTCCTTAATTAAGGACAATATCCAAGCCTATGCTATTCTGTCCATATTGGGAGTCATGAGAATCCTTCAACAATCAGGAAATACAAGTAAAAAATGGTAGCATGTGGCCTTACCACCATGCCCTTGTAACTATTCTGCATGAAACCCTGAGATGCTACGATGCACGCTGTATTTTCATGACATGCAGAGCATGCAACTGCTCAAGCATGTGTCCGTTTGAGGTTGTGATCAGTGGGAAGCGTATGAAGCCCCTTAGTAGGCTATCAAATAGCCTCCAAGCAACAGAAGAAACACACACACACACACACACACACACACACACACACACACACACACACACACACACACACACACACACACACACACACACACACAAACACATGCAAAACTACAGTTAAAAATAACACAAATCAAATGCAATAAATTCTATAACAGAACTCAGGAAAACTGATGAGCTGATAACAGAAAAAAGTAAGATAGCATGCTGTGAGATTGCAAAGAAAAGCAAGTACTGGAAAATAAACCAATCTTGATTTAAGCTTGTATGAAATCTAGGAAGACCTGTGTTATGCTGCAAAGGCCTGATGGCACCAGAACACATTCACATATTGAAGATATAAAATAAATACAAGTCATGTGTAATAAATGCTGTAATCCAGCTCAAGGACATTAACGAGCTCTGGAGAATTAAAATTAAGACAAAATAATCCCCTCAATTCATGAAGCTCCATGCAAGAATAAGGCTATTTTGCGCGGAGTGGTTTGTGTCAATTTAGGATAGCAGTGCACCTTGCATATTCATGAAGGCATGCTTCTATCTAGACTAAATGGACACGAACCAGGAACGAGTGCAGGGGGCGTGTTTCAGCAGTCCCAGCACCTGAAACACACCCTTCACTCTGAAAGTGCTGTGCAGCACTTTCTGACATGGATGATTGTCAAGCTATATAATATTAAAGCCTGGCTTTAATATTATATAGTAAAGGAGTGTCTGCAGACACTGAAATGTAAATAACTAACATTTGATTGTCCATAGACACTGATAATTAAAAAAACACAAACACCTATAGAAGGCAGCAGCCTTCAAATGCACGCCACCAAATGTATGCACTCTTCTCCTACATGCATGGAAGCAGTAGGGCAAGAGGAAAGGAGTAAATAATAAAAAAATGGAACAATATTTTTTTCATGAAGTAAATCTGAAGTTTGAGTGCCTTGCAGCTTGTTTGCGGGCTGAAATCCTGAAAATGATAGATAAGTGCTACTGTGATACAAAACATCATCAAGCTGCTGTACTGTAGTGGTACTACCATGGTATAGCATGTAGAACATGCTCAGTTCGAATCCCCATCTGCCAAATTATTTAATACACTTTTAAGGAATTTGAGTGATAGATGTCAACCGTATGTCTCACGGATAGCACAGTAAGGGTGGGAATGTGCAAAATATAAATGTAAAAAACAATTTATAACTTTAATGAAAAAATAAAGTTATGCAATGCTTTGCTAGTGTAAGCATTGCTTACTTGCATTCAGCTCTGCTTAGCTGGTGTAAGCATTGCTATGCAGATTTGCATGGAGCTAAGCCTAGTGCAGCATATTAAAACCAGCCAATCATGAAAAAGTGTGGAAAAACAGTCCTATTTAAACTGCACATGCAGGAATATAGAAATAACCATTTGGGATTGCACACAGCAGGACCAAAATGGCTGATGTCAGAGAAGGTGTGCACTTCCAAGCGCAATGTTGGGGCATCCAGGAGTCTAGGGTCATGGTTGGGCTCTTAGTTAAAAACCATGACAGCAGGCTGCTGCATGGTCAGTACCAGGGCTCACAGTACAAAGCAGAGGCCTGGTATCAGCTTGCACGTGATCTCCCTAGTGCCACTGGCATACGCCAGACTGGTGAGCAGGTACATCATTACTATAATGACCTGAAGTGAAGGAAGGGTGCAGTCTTGTACCAGTGGATCCAAGCATCCCGAGTGCAGGATGTCCCACCTGTCTGGCAACTGGCACGGCTGCATCAGCAGTATGGTGAGTACAGAATACCCCCTGCTATTAGCAGTAAGAAATCAAAATTATAGTAACGGTAGTACTGCTTGTATATATAATTGTGCTATAAAAGTCAGGAATAAATGCCTGTGTTACAATGGAGTATTCCCAGCTTCTGTGTAAGACAAATATCAGTAGCAAACAAGGTACAATATGCAGGAGAAGAATATTAGAATATGTATGAGTGTGTCTGTGTGAACCTGCCAAGAAAGTGCCATGTCAGGGCTACTGTAACAGTTAGAAATTAAAAACATTTCCCTGTGCAGATCATGCAGGAATATTAATTGTGGAGGTCTCAGTCATACACAGATATGTATGTCAAAACTAATAAATATGATCCCAAACACTGGTGTGTGTGATCTCACTTGTACCTGATAAATAGAAATGTGTATGTCCTGCAGAATGCATTAACTAAGGTGAATTGATTTAGCACTGCTTGTCTGCATACTTTAAAATGGGCATGTCAAATAACAGGAAAAAAGCAACAATACATATTCCCATCAGAATGTGTTTTACTTGTTTGTGTGCCAGCATTGTCCTGTGTTAAACTTTCCATTTCAGCCGTATGTAGCTGTGAATGTATTTAGAAATGTATAAGGCTAACAGGTCCAGGCCTAAAATCTACACTGTGTACTCAGGAATCTAAATGGCAGTATGTAGTTGTAAAACAGTCAAATGTGCAATCCAGCTAATGTCCACATGTTTCACAAACAGTGACACCAATATCTTTTATGTATGCATAAAATGTACTGAAAATGGGAAACAAATAATGCAACATTTGATAATAAAAGTACTGTGTACAAAAAAATGTACTAAGAAGAAATGTCATAAAAACAAATTGCAATGCTTCCCAGTAGCTCAGTTTGATAAGGACTAGGCCTGTAGTGCAATTTTGCACACACAGCATGGTTCGAGTCCAGGGACTGCAACTATCATCTCAGTCTGGTTCTACAGTTTTAAACTGCAATCTGAAGAGAAAAAAATTATGTACTGCAACACATGCATTTTCCATACAGGGCACACAGGTAAAGCAATTTGAATAGAAATACTAGTATGATGTGTATAACTATGAAAGGTGTACAATTGCTGTGTTGACCAGCCCCAGTCCTACAAAGAGAAGCAAGCTAGACATCCACACTCTGCAGTCTGGCCCTGACAAGCCCCTCAAGTGTCACGCTGTCATGGATAGCTTCCCCAGTTGACAAGAATCCTGCACACAGAGAATGTTCCAGTAGATGTATATGAAAGACACAATGCACACTCCAGAGCCAGCAACTAATATGTTAAACTGAAATATGTGTAGAAACAGCAATGTAATGTGCACACAGTTCATCTGGACAGGCCCATAGGTAAAGAAATCAAGATCTGATGTGCATAAATAAAATAAGGGTACAATTGCTCTGTTGATATCTACAGCTGTTGGTGTGCTGTAGCAACCCCATGGCCCAGACAGAGTGTAAGTGTGGTCAGAATGCAGATTAGTGAATAGAATGTACTGACAAATATACTTTATAGCAGTTGTCAATTGAATCTGTTCTCTTCCCCCACCACTCAACTAATCCAACCATCACACTGAAACCAACATGGGTATGTTCCTAAACAAACTTTTACTGTTGGGACCATTGTTCCATTTGATTTATCATTGTTTAAATTGTGCACATTACTAATACCCCCTGTTGAATACTCATCTTATTGCCTGCCAGACATACCACTAACTGGCATACTGTTGCAACCCTGAATGCCATTCCATAAATGGATGGGTTCTGTTTGCTATGGCACTGTTACAATTACACTGTTTTGGGGTAATGGGAACATCCATGCATGCTACTTTGACTAATGTTGTAATGTGTTGTACATGACTAACCAATATTCATTGTTAATTTCCACACCATAGCACATATGGGAAGGAAAATCACAGCAGATCCGCCTCGCCCACCCCACCCAGCTGAGGCACCAGGTCCCAGCATGTCTGGGACCCAACCCAGACCTCCCTCATCTGCTGGTCCTGCACCTCCCTCTGGTGGAACCACTGCAGGGGATGGGGCTCACCCCCCCTCTGCAAGTGGCTGTGGTGAGGACGTTGTCAGTTGAGACAAAGTCTGTGGCATGGTGTGCAGTGTCCTCCAGATGGAGCTAGATGACCACCTGTGCCAGGTGAAGGGCAGGCTGTCACAGCTAGAGGTCCAGGCCCCTCCAACTTAGCCCCCAGCACAGCCTCCTTCGGGGCTGTGAAGGAGTAGTGGTGACTGCCATTGGATGGGGACATCATTGCCACTACTACCATCTTGGCGGCTCATAAGCATCAGATTCCAACCACCCTCCCCGTCAAGGTGTCTACCCCCCCCCCATGTGTCATACAACGCCCCTATACCAAGCCAACATCAACCAGGTCCTCACACGACTTGGGAATGGAGGGGTGAGCAACCTTGACCGGCATCATTTAGTGACAGGGGAACAAGGTGGTGAATTGCATAGAGTAGACAGGTCCAATAATAAAAAGCCTAGATGTCCTTTTGTATGCACATATTCAAAAGACAACTATATCATACAAGACATTATAAGTAAAAATTGGGCTATCCTTATGCAAGACAAAGTAATGCTCGATACATTTGGCACACGTCCTGAAGTAGTGTTTAGAAAAGAAGGGATATCAAAAACTTATTAGAGAATTCCAAAGTAAATGAAAATAAAAGCCATATGTTGCCATGCGGACTTTGCCAACAATGAAAATATATTTTGAAAACCTCAGAAGTAAAGCTTAGGAACAAACAGATAGTGATAAAAGGGAAGTACAATTGTTATTCACATGCAGTAGTATACGCTGGCATTTGTTGTCAATGCTGTGCCTTTTATATAGGCGAAGCACAGCGAAAATTAGGCCAGTGTATATATGAACACCAATATGAAATAAGGCAAAAAGATGAAAATAACACCTTATATAGACATATTAAGGAACATCCAGACCACACTTTTAAATTTTTAGTGCTACAACAAGTTAAAAGTGAGATCAAAGGGGGTCCTTGGAAACTCTATTTGGAAGACAGAGAAACCTAGTGGCAGGTATTTTTAAATGCATACTCCCCACCAGGACTTAATGACATGCTTTCTATCACTAGTAAATTAAAATTAAGAGTATTTGAAATATAAAATTTATTGGCTTTAAATTCAGGATATACATATAATTTTTGCATGACTTTTATATATTTTTATAATATTTACATATGTATATTTGCTACTTTAACAAGATATAATATTTATGCATTTTCTGAATCTATTAACAACAGTAACAACAAGAAAAAATGCAACAGAGTAACCTATGCTTTGAATACTTTCCTTATGGACAATGATTATGGAATGGTTAAAGTGAATAATTAAGTAATTTGCATGGGCATGGTCTATTTACACTAACTGGTTTTAACTAGGTTTTCTATAAAAGAAGGGTTTTGAGTGTTTAAAAATTGTCTGATGAAGTCTGGTGATGGTCACCGGATGAAAGTGCTAATTTTTGTATTTTAATAAAAGTATTTTTGGATTTTAGCTAAAACACTTTGACATTTCTTCTGGAGGTTTCAGCTAAGAGTGTTCCTGGTTTGGATTTTATTGGTTTGCCTTTTTCTTGGTTTTGAGATGGTGGGAATCATTGACCGTGGAATGTCTGTGCTTGAGCATATGGTGGGAGTAGTGCAACGGCCATGTGCACGTAGGCCAGCAACACCAACAGCTGGAGGTTGACTTGGACATGCAAGAAGTCAGAGCCACTCCCATAGTGGCAGAACCAGCCCCAGCACTGCAGGGGGGCACTGTCCACACCACAACAGAGCAGGCCATGTGCAAGTGGCCCTGGCCAGTCCCAAGAGGGACCTGGATCCAGCGGACATATGTCATCATCATGAGACAGTACCATATCATGGCTTGTACCTCCTTGTACCCGTGGAACCCCTGGCAGGCACAGTTCTCATGTCAATGGTTGGAGACAGTGAACTGCACACCCTGCCAGGTACAGTCTGCAGCTGTCCAACAAACCTCTGTATAGGGCAGCCACATGGCAGAAGTGTGTGCATGCATACACACACACACATCACCAACACAGCTAGGGCAACCCCATGCCTACACACACCACATCACAACAGCCCAATTAATAATTAAACCCCCTCACATACACACACACACACACACACACACACACACACACACACACACACACAATGTCAAATGCATGTCTCAGCCTAGGTCTCTAGCAAACCAATAACACACCCTGTACATATGACGATACCTGTGCCACATCCCTGTCATCATATCATCAATGCAGGGCCAGGCTAATATGGTTCTGATGCACAGAGTGACTGTACTATGGTGTACCAATGTAATGCTGTATAACATGTTTTCAGCACTAAAGTTTAATGCCTACATGTCAGGAAGTGTAGCTGTCCAGCCATGATGCATTATAGCTGTTATTAACACTGAAAGATTGTGCTCTCCATAATGTATTCTGTTTGTGTTGTATGTGTCCATGTGTCAGCAGGATGTTGGTCTGCTGTTGTTTCCTATAAGGGGTAGGGCACTGTGGTGACACCTTGACGTCCATAACAGAAACAGTTGAGTGCCTAGCTCTCAACCAATCAGGCTGAAATGTAATGAATCATTGACAACTTTGAATCAAAAAAAGACAATCAATGAACCTTTAACCTATAGCACTATTAACCTGAAACATTACTGGAATAAGCCAGTATGAAATAATATCCCTTTCAGCAGTGGAAGTAGTTTATAGCTTTTTTTTTTTTTTTTTTTTAGTTTTGTTACAACACCTCGTGCAGGTTTGTAAAGGGAAGGCTTCACTATGGAGAGAAACCAGCAGAATCACATGTTCACAATGACTCACCCAAGTAGTTGTACACCACCTAACATTTCCAATACAATGCACATAAACTTTAACTTGCTATCATTTCACACAGCCAGCATGAAAGTATGCGACCCATGCACACAATTATACCAGCTTGCCTGTGCCTTTGTGTTACCCACATTTACAGTTAAGACATGGGTTTGGAATGTTGATGTTGGGTGGACCTCACCCCTTCCACTCTTGTGCCATGTAACAGCTTGCAAGCCCTTTTACATCATTGGTCCATGTAGGTTACCGATGCCAAGTTGCTCTATCTTAAAGCGCGCCCAAGCAGTCATTGTTGTTCACACTGGATTACCTTAAATTTCACCTAATTGATCTGAAATATATCTGAACACCCCCATTTGTAATAGAAGAACCGAGCTGCCTAACTTTCTCATAACGGACCCAGGTAGATCCATTGCATTAAAAACATACCTCTCAAGTGTTCCTCATTACAAGGAACGTTCCTCATTTGAGGTCCTGAAACATTCATGTTCCTCGAAGTTCCACATTGAAAGTATCTGTCCCACATTCAGTGTTAGGTATTTTTTAACTGATATGCATGATAAAGTGAGCAGAAGCATATTAATTCATTAAGATATGTTTTTATATGTAAAAATAGCACATTTTAACAATCTTATGAGCTTCCTAGGTGAAGTTGTTAGCAAGCTGTTAGTAAGTGTTCCACATTTTGCCCATTTGTTACACATTAAAAAAGGTAGTGTTCCTCATTTTGGAGATGGAGGGTTGAGAGCTATGATTACAAAAAGTGATCCTGGTGTAATAAAAGGTGATCCTAGTAGAATTTGTTACCTGACTGAGCCAGAGTTTGAGAGCGGTAATGCACAGAAGACTTCTTCCATCCTGACCGTTACTGCTTAATGCACATGAGGCAATGAACTACTGCTGGCTGCATATCTCAGCACGCAAAAAAAAAAACTAGCACTGCGACTGTGAGGAGCTACCCAACATCACAACTCTGCCACTGCTACTGCATCCCCACCGATAGTCACTGAGGATGTCCCTGAGACTCGTACTACAGGATCACACACAAAAGCTGGAATCCCTCAACATACCAAAGAGACCAACAGAGAGAGCTTGTTATGGTACAAATGAACCAGTTAAACACCACACCCTGTACTCCATAGAACCCACTGACCTCCTCCCAGTTAAATCAATGAGCTGACAGCAAACCATTATAGTAAAAACAATCAAAAAAATAAATAAATAACTGCATCTACTGCCCCTTGCTAGATTTATATAATTGCATCCCTGCTAAAGAAATGTAATAACTGAACCTACTGCATCCATTACTAATATCTACTCCCAACAAAAAAAACATTGATAATCCCCAGGCCTACCTGCACCTGCAGGACCTACAGGGTATCTTGGGCATAAACTCACCCTAGCAAGTTCACGCCAAAAATGTGATTTCTACCTCAGTTACACTTGACAAAACACTCTAAGCACCTCCGTACCCTTACCTCATTTCCTCATAAACATCCCTCCATCCCATTTAACCCTAACCTCCCCTTATTCTCTTAATTCCTGCTAATCTATGTATCCAGCCCTACTTGAAGATGTCCCAGGACAAAATGGTCTGTTCCAAACCTTATTTGTCCTGACCCCATTTCCTCCAGATCACCTTGTGTTGAAGATGTAGATTTTGTTTCCTGCTCATGAGGAGTTTTCTATCCATTTTGCCAACTAGTTTTAGACTTTTTTGTTATGACATTCCTTTCCATCCTGTTTTTTTTATTTGCTTCTTTATCACATAGTTTTAAAAAAACATAGTCATAAAAAAATAGAGCATCCAATAAAAGAAATGGTTCAACAAAGGAATATGTAGGAATGTAGATATGCATGTTTACCTGGTCTAATGCAGTTTGTAAAATTGCAGGATAAATATTAAGAAGGCTTATTATAAAATTAACAAAATTATACAAATATCAGGAAGGCAACCCTTATACAATAATTCCAAGTGAAGGAGAAAGACTGCTACAATGTAACTCATCCAATATCTCATATAAGACTGAAAAACTGTAAACGGTTTGTTACCTCCCTAGGGATATCTGCCTACTTGGCCAGCATACATATAAGAAAGTACAATATTATGCAGCCCTGTAACCTAAATTAGGAAGTGTATTGAGAAGAGGTGGGTTATTAATGGGTGTTACCCATTTCTTGACTATCCAGGTGTTCATGACACTCTCTCGGGATTGACAAAATGTTAACACTTTTTTTATGCATTTCCAAGTTCTCTTGGCCAATGCTAAAAATGCAGAATTTTCAAGACTTGAGAACATTATCCTATATTTGAAGTGAATGGTCCCAATGATTTGGGGTCCTGATTTATTACTAAAACATGTGCATTAACCCCACCTATAGTTGGCCATATCTCTTAACATATCTATTATTCCTTCTATTATCCGTAGAAAGACTTTACTTGTAGTATGGACCAGTTGTACATCACCCTCATATATTGGCCCATACCTTTGCCCATTTTTTATTCCAGTTATTCAAAACTATGCTTTGTGCTACTCTTTTTTCTTTTAAAATGACATCTTTAAATTATCCCTTTCTTTACCAGTCTATTGTAAATTATTATTAATAATACATTGCCTCTGTTCTCCCATAGGTCTTTGTAGATCCACTAACCCATTTCAACCATGGAGTAATCTATCTGTCATTGTTCCTATGAAATTGTCTAGTAGTTCCTGTGAAACCATTTTTCAAACATAAAGAGTAGTTCTGTGGTATCTATCTCATGGGTGGCAATAATTAACTGTAGTATTTTATACATTGTGATTATATCAATACTGAGGTGTAGTGGGACAAATGTAGACCATTGTGAGATACCACCATAATGGGTTCTGTAATTGACAATGTACAAATCCAATGAGTAAACTGTGTTCATATGACAAGGTAACTAGGGAGATGTATTGTTTTCGGCCGACTCCAAATTCCTTTAGTCTATGTTTGGCTGCAGTATCAAACACTTTTTATGACTTGGAAAAATTAATGTTACGGTTTCCTGTTCATTGCATTTCTGATGTACAGGTTCAAGAATTCTAATTAGACTTCCCGTGTGCTAAGTCAAGGACTAAAGCCACATTGTATTAGGGAAAGTATGCTATTAGTAAGTATGTAGTTATTTAAGGATTTGTTATGCAAATTTTCTGATTATTTTGGAGAGAAGCAATAGGATAATTATTGGTATATAATTACAGGATTATAGAAAGGTTCTTCTTTTTCTGCTTTTGCGTAGGGAGATAATGTATGATTGTTCCCCGATTTCCGGAATGAAGCATTTTTTTATAGAGTTCATTAATGCTATTAAGATGAGGTAGTAGCAAATATTCAAATGAGAGCTTTGAAGGCCGAAAAGGAGAAGGGCCCCATGTGAACAGTAGTTTTACATGGGTTAGTCAGTCCTAAGAGATAACTGTGAAACACTTGAGCAAAAGGATTGGAAAAATCACCAAAACTCAAAAACAACCAATCCTGGTACAAAACTCACCACTCCACAGCAAATAGTCCAAAAAATGTAAAATTTATTCCAAAGTACATAAAAGATCAGCTCGACCACAATAGTAGAACCGCTGTAATTCCAAACAGTAATGAAATAAGTTTAGCTTGACCACAAAAGCAGTAATCCCAACAGTAAAGTAAATGCTTTCATCTGTATTCTTATCAGACTTTATCAAACTGCTGATCTGCTGCAACATGGTTGTTCTATAGAATGCTAATTAGTATCCTATTAACAGTTAAAAACACAGATCCTAATAAACAATACAGCATCTCGCTACATAAAAAACTAACATTATACAATATTAATATAAAAAAGCAAATACTATATGTGAATGTAAACTGAGACTAATAAATGCAATAATACATACAAAAATGCTTAAATGTAAATGTCTTTATAATTTCCTGGCTCTCTGTTTTAAAACTGATAGGAGGGACAAATAATAATTTAGACCTGGGGCTTCTATTGCATTCAAAGTTAACTGCCAGTGCAGTTCCCTGGTTTCTATTTAATTCCCCACAGTCTCCCCCTCTTATATTCCTTTTAATTATTTCTAAAATGTCAAACTTGAAACAGGAAAAATCAGAGTATAGTTGTGAATGTTTAAAGAGGGCATTATTCTTATTCTGCGTATCCATAGCGTATGTGTGTTCATATATTCTTTGTCTAAAGGGTTTTTCTGTTTTCCCCACATAATAACTATGGCAACTTTGGCATAAAGCTATGTATATCACCCCTCTTGTTTGGCAATTACCCCCAGCCAATTTGATTGTAAGTGTCCATTATCTTAATTTATATTCACTATTTTCCAAAATAAGTGAATATCGGTTGCATCTACCACATTTAATAGTGGGTCTGGCTATTCACAATTGTGTGGGGTGTTCTAATAAATATTTCATGTTGTTGCTCACCCTATTAGTAAAAAGTGGGCTTTTGCCTAACAAGTCGGCAAAGTCTTCATTGCTTTCCAAAATCTCCCAGTTTTTTGTAAGGATTTTCTGTACTTGCCGTCCAAAGGAACTGAATTCTATCACCATAGAGTGAGTAAATCTATCTGTCTGATTACCTTCAGGAACCTTACCAACCAATTCTTGTCCTAATAGTGGAATGAATCTATTACCCCACCCAGTTATAACTTCTTTGTATTTCAACATCCATTCCTTAGGGTATCCTCTATTTTCAAACATCTGGATCAACAGTGTCAACTCACTTGTTAACCCCTCCAAAGTTGAACACATTCTAGCCCCTCTGATCATCTGGCCACATACCAGATTTCTTTTAATATATAGTGGGTGCTGACTTTCAAATCTCAAAAAACTATTAGAATATGTGGGTTTCCTTTAAACTTTAGATTTAAAACAATTGTTTTCTGTATTCTTAACTCATTTCAAAAACATATGCCAAAGGGAAATTTGTAAAGAATATCAGGACTAGAAAGAGGATTATTATAACCTTACAAGGGAAGAAAAAACCTTGTTAAATACACTGAGAGAGTCCAATACAGTGCGAGTGATGAAGCCAGATTGGGGGGGAGGGGGATAGTGTTGGTAGATACAACTGATTATATAAATGAGACTACAAATAATATGTTACAAGACATAGATAAATACTCAGTAGCTTCTAGGAATTAGGTTAATGTAGCCCATAGGAGAATACAGATGTATTTAGAAGACAGTCTTATGCAAGAAGTTATTAATGAAGAAGTGTTTAATTTCCTGCAGAGTCAGTACGCTTTTATTCGGACTGTCTTCGGTACACCTAAGGTACATAAAGACATCTTACACCCCCCCCATATAGGTTGATTTTAGCAGCTCAAGTTAGTTTTACATACCCATTAGGTGTCTTTATAGATAGATTATTAAAAGACACCTTACAAGAGATTGATTATGTGTTAAAAGATTCATGGAATTTTTTAACTTGAATAAAACAGGAATTTTGCACAGAATGTACAGGTTTTTCCACTATAGATGTGGTCGATCTTTTTGGATCCATTGCCCATGAATTGGGACTGGAATTATTTCAAGAAGCTTTACTAATATAAAGTAATTTAAATAATACTATGATTAATTTTGTTGTGCAAACCATGGAATGGATATTGAAAAACATTTTTTTGTATTCAAAGAAGAATATTACAAACAATTAAAAGGGGTAGCGATGGGTTCCAGTTGCGCCCCTATCTTTGCTAAATTGGTAATGACTATGTGGGAAAAGAAGGATATTTTTCAAACAGAATTTAAAAAATATTGGATAGTATATGTTTGTTTTTTGGATGATGTGTTTATACTTTGGAAAGAAGATACGAGTAAAGTACTGGAATTTGAGAGATTTATTAATAACATTTGTGATTACTTTAAATTCACACATACTTACAACACCAATAGTATAGATTATCTAGATGTAAGGTTGACTAGGAATACAGAAAACAATTGTTTTGAATCTAAAGTTTATAGGAAACCCACATATTCTAAATGTTTTTTGAGATTTGAAAGTCAGCACCCACTATATATTAAAAGAAATCTGGTATGTGGCTAGATGATCAGAGGGGCTAGAATGTGTTCAACTTTGGAGGGATTAACAAGTGAGTTGACACTGTTGACCCAGATGGTTGAAAATAGAGGATACCCTAAGGAATGGATGTTGAAATACAAAGAAGTTATAACTGGGCGGGGTAATAGATTCAGTCCACTATTAGGACAAGAATTGGTTGGTAAGGTTCCTGAAGGTAATCAGACAGATAGATTTACTCTCTCTATGGTGATAGAATTCAATTCCTTTGGATGGCAAGTACAGAAAATACTTACAAAAAACTGGATGATTTTGAAAAGCAATGAATACTTCACCGACTTGTTAGGCAAAAGCCCACTTTTCATTAGTAAGGTGGGCAACAACATGAAATATTTATAAGAACATCCCACACAATTGAGAATAGCCAGACCCACTATTAAATGTGGTAGATGCAACCAATGTTCACTTATTTTGGAAAATAGTGAATATAAATTAAGATGATGGACACTTGCAATCAAATTGGCTGGGAGTAATTGCCAAACAAGAGGGGTGATATACATAGCTTTATGCCAAAGTTGCCATAGTTATTATGTGGGGAAAACAGAAAGACCCTTTAGACAAAGAATATATGAACACACATACGCTATGGATACGCAGAATAAGAATAATGCCCTCTTTAAACATTCACAACTAGGGTCTGATTTTTCCTGTTTCAAGTTTGGCATTTTAGAAATAATTAAAAGGAATATAAGAGGGGGAGACTGGGGGAATGAAATAGAAACCAGGGAACTGCACTGGCAGTTAACTTCGAATGCAATAGAAGCCCCAGGTCTAAATGATTATTTGACCCTCTGATCAGTTTTAAAACAGAGAGCCAGGAAATTATAAAGACATTTACATTTAAGCATTTTTGTATTTATTATTGTATTTATTAGTCTCAGTTTACATTCACATATAGCATTTGCTTTTTTATATTAATATTGTACAATGTTAGTTTTTTATGTAGAGAGATGCTATATTGTTTATTAGGATCTGTGTTTTTAACTGTTAATAGGATACTAATTAGCATTGTATAAAACAACCATGTTGCAGCAGATCAGCAGTTTGATAAAGTCTGTTAAGAATACAGATGAAAGCATTTACTTTACTGTTGGGATTACTGCTTTTGTGGTCGAGCTAAACTTATTTCATTACTGTTTGGAATTACAGCGGTTCTACTATTGTGGTTGAACTGATCTTTTATGTACTTTGGAATAAATTTTACATTTTTTGGACTATTTGCTGTGGAGCGGTGAGTTTTGTACCAGGATTAGTCCTAAGAGATAGGCGAGCATAGCATTTACTGTTATGCAAAGATAGATTCTTATGATAGGGAGATTACCAAAAGCTAGAGAGGTACTTTTGCATTTGCATAACAGATTTTTAATTGTGTCATTAGAAGATGGCAAGAGAGAGAAAGTATTTGTGTTAACTATTGCTTTGTACACCATAGGAGGAATTGAAATGTTATTTAAGAAACTGGCTGTACTTATATAAGGTGTGATGAATTTACATGCAATATTGTAAGATGTTTCATTTTGGCTGGAGCAAAGCTGAGATTTCCCTGTGGGTTTCAAGGGATTACTTATAATTGACCAAAATGTGTAGAATGCTTTCTGTAAGTGTTATGCACATTACTATAACAAGTTTGCTTAGCAGCATAGTCGGTCAGTGTTAAGATCTCTCTCTCAAAAAGCTCAGGGGCCAAGGGTTCACTAATGAGCTTAGGTAAATAGCTGCTGAAGTTCAAATGTTCTTTTTATGTCTGTATGAATTTTCTGTTCTGTTTACCCTCCATTTTTTGTTTCATCTCAAATGTTTTTAGTAACTTGATCACATAATAATAACCACAAACTTGTAACATAATTAATGAGTGTAAATATAGAAAAGAAGTAACTATGTACACTATATACAAACATAAATGTTTTCACAATCATCCTAGTATAGGTATAGTGTTAGTAATTAATAAAAAGTAATAATTGGATATATGGAATTATTCTTGCAATGATAGGATATCCACAGTTTAGTTTCACTAGCTGAAGTAGTTCACTTTAAAAAAATGTAAAGAATGAATAAAGAAATAATTTCAAACACTTTCTTGGAAGTTGATTGCCAAATGTTTTTGTCACTCTTGAAACTAGCTAAAATGTAAAGTATTTATAGTATTGCAAGAGGCATTCAGTAAATGCCTTCCACAGAAAATGTCTTCCACTGCAAAGATGTTAGATCTATCCAATTTTTAATGATGTAGAATTTTAGAAACATAAAAAATAGATGTTTAGAAATTGAATTCACTGGATTTTACTCTAACACGAGATATATGTAAAATTGTACATTCCATGAAACAAGTAAGTCATAAAAGCCAATATAGTAGTTTAATTTGGCTGATAAAGAGGTACACAGTTTGTGCGTGAGTGTTTGTGTGTGTGTGTGTGTGTGTGTGTGTGTGTGTGTGTGTGTGTGTGTGTGTGTGTGTGTGTGTGAATTTACAGTCCCAAACAATGTGGAGTATGGTCAGCACAATCTGATCCAAAGGCTATGAAAGTAGCTGAGTTACCAGGGTAATATTTAACAATTTTATAAGGAGTTAAATAGGCATCATTTAACATCAACTGTGTACATGTTAGTTTCTTTAATGGTATGAATTTATTATTTGGTTTGTAATATTTTGGTCAGTGATTCATTATTTGACTTGAGTGTTTCTTTGCTAGTCAGTTATGATGATAATACATATTTGTTTTGAAATTTATAATTTATAATACGTTTATAAGTGTTTGAGGTAGCTTTATCAGAACAGAGAGAGGACTACAATTCATTAAAGAAGGCAAGTTACTGTTTTCTCTCTTAAAATATGTTATTCAATTGCTTCACTGATCTGCCCACATATATATTGTATTTGCCCTATCTATCATGGCCCTGACCATGCCTGAAGAGACTATATGTACAAGTCTTCTTTCCTTGTTGACAAATGTTAAATATAATACTGGGAGCTGCTAAGTCTTAATTTGCTGCTATGTTCTAAAAAAAATTATCAGTATTTTGATTACTAGTTTTATAACTAGGGTAAGCTAGGTTGAGAGACACCTTTTAACTTTATGATAAATGTGCTAGGACTCTAGGATATCGTGGACTACTGCATAATCTAGTTTCAGTGTTTATTTAGTACAGTCGTTAACGATAGAGATGAAAATGTCTTTGTTGTATTCCTGATTAGAATGTGGTTTATGTTCTTATTCACTTTGGAATGATTTTATACTGCCTAGCTGGGGGTGCTGTCACTAATGACACCTAGTTTAATAGCTACATGGCTTATGCTGTTTTGAGTCTAGTATATTTCTAATCTAATATAATTTCATTGTTGGTACTTTTGTTATTTATGATGGTCATATCAATAAGATGAGTTAATCTAAATAAGTTGATATAATAATGAGAACAACCCCACCTCAGTTTTGTTGAGTTGATATTTAGGTCTGCTAGAATTATTATCCCATGTGGCATGCTGACTGTGGACCATGGCAGTATATATTTAACAGTGGTTTTGTTGATTTCTTAAAGTATATAAAGTGTACATATACGTTTCTTGTTACTGATTTTGAGTCAACTTAATATTATTTCTTCTTTGTTAAAATGTTACACTTGTGTGGACTATTGAGTTTATTTTAACTTTTTTCTTCAAGTTATGCCATAATTGCATGCAGAATTTCTTCATTTTATTTGGGATTTAGCCATCAAATAATTCAGGTTCAGAAATATATCCAGGATTGTAGGTCTCTGATTTTGTTACAGATGCAACAAACTTTAATATGAAAAAAATTACACTGAATGATTTAGGCCATGATGGGCAATGTCAGATTTATATACACCACACGCACACACACACACACACACACACACACACATGCGCGCGTGCACACACACACACACACACACACACACACACACACACACACATATATATATGTGTGTGTGTGTGTGTGTGTGTGTGTGTATATATATATATATATATATATATATATATATATATATATATATATATATATATATATATATATATATATATATATATATACATATATATATATATATATATATATATATATATATATATATATATATGTATGTGTACATATATATATATCTATGAGAAAACACCAACACCAAAAGTTGACTGCATGAACATTAACCACAGAGTTTATTTTTTTATTTGCATTTGATGCCGGGTAATGTCTGACTTGGCTGAAAGCCCTTTTTCAGTGGAGACTCAGGGAGAAAAGGTCCAAAAGTAAAACATAATAGATAAAATATAATAATGATTTACAACTTATAAATACATAATAAAGTTACAGAAAGTAAGAAGCAGTAAGTTAAACATGGTAAGTACAGCAACAAGAAAAATAAAAGGTTACAAAAAAACTAGTTAAATAAGAAACGAACATATAACTGTGCACTGAAATGCATATGTATGGTAGAAGGAATATAGCAAGTATAATATTAGCCAGGGTAAAAGCTGGAAAAAAGAACCGTGAACTTGGAGTAGATTAAAGATTGGTAGTGAGAGACAAATGATAAAATATAATTATAAAGAGTTTGAAATACTTAAGAAGTAAGACAGCAGTACTCATGCACTGAGAAACAGCCTCATTGCAGGCAATATTTTAACTTTAGAAAATAAAATAAACCAGTTTGCATGCTAATTATATTTTACTAACAATAGAATTGCTCAAACTTGGGATAAGGGCAAACTTCCCAACCCCTTTTTATATATATAAATAAATTTCGTAAAAACATTCTAATAGCTAAATCAGCTTTACCACTGTCCATATTGTGACTGGTGAGTGCCATACTAGAAATGTGGTGTATATAGCCCACTGTCAGGTATGCTTCAGATACTATGTAGGTAAGACTAACAGGATGCTACGAGAGAGGATTAGGGACCATATTTACTGCACTGCCAGAGGCCAAGACTACAGTGCAATAGCGAAGCACACTTTAAGTATGGGTGAAAGTCATGTATTTTTATTTCAGATTTTGCATGTCCAGCATGAGAACAAGAGATTAGGTGACACTGGCACTGAAACTAAGAAATCTGAAATACAGTGGATTCTCAGATTAGGTGCCCATAGGGGGGGGAAGTCTAAATGAAAGTGTTTCTTTAAAACCCATATTAAAAAGCAGAAACCTTAGGCACTAATTAATATATTTTATTATTGATGTAGTAAATAGTGTCATTGTTGATTATAAATTTGATTTGTAAGTTCTTCTATATATTGTTTTATTTTATTCTAATGTGATGAATAGTGTTGATATACATATTTCTTGCTTTTAAGCTTTTATGAGTCAATTATATTGAAACTAATTGATTTTAATTGAATAATGCGCTTGGTTATATGTGTATATAAATTCACTGGGTTTAATGCATTTTGTAATGTCTGAAGAAGCGGAGTGTTACATCCGCGAAAGCGCTCACATCTTTTAATTAAATCAGTTGTTCTTATTTCTGTTGCTGGATTGCATTATTATTGCCTAAGCATTTGCTTTTGGATGGACTTTTATCTTGTCTGATGTCTCCAGT